>NC_083413.1:30820466-31123496 GCF_020745735.1 Hemiscyllium ocellatum
AAGTCATCTGGATGGGTATATGAACAGAAAGGATTTAGAGGGACATGGGCCAAGTGCTAGCAAATGGGACTAGATTAGGTTCTCTCTCATGGTTTTTAAAAAAATATTATCCTTGTGTTCAACACATTTTTGTGCAAAAATCTGAGCTTACAATTTGAGTTTATAACTTACATAAAATGGAACAATTTAACAAAGCCTGCTGCTTTGCATGGTGTAAGTGGCTGCTTTCTGTTTGTGCTGAAAGGACAGCACAGTGAGGAGCCATGCACAGCCAGATAGGACATGTCTTTCAGGACGATGCTCATTGATTATTCTGTATTTTGAGCTGACTGTCAGCTAAGCAAACTGGCTATGCATGGCATAATGCTACATAATAGGTAGTATAAGCTATTCATGTTACTTGCTATATCTTGAATTTAACTTCTTTTGTATTGTGTAGAAAAAATGGGTAAAGTACTTGAAATTCCAAAAGGGCAGGATAGCTAACATGAGTGTGTATAAAGATTAGATATTTTCCCAGCAATATGTGGTTACTTTCTCAAAGTTTTATACAGTAGTCCTGGAAATTGCAGGATACATTCATGACTTTAATGTATTTAACATTACAGATGAAAAAAATGTTTGATACTTAAGAAAAACATTTTCTATTCATCAAAAACCTCTGGATATAAACCTATACAATATATAATTTTTAAATGTTATCATTTAGCTTTTATAGACTTAAATATAGATTTGAAACACACTCAAATATGCTGCAAGGGAATCACTAACACATCTTCATTAACATTAGCATCACCTCATTACGCTAATGAAGTGAATATCTTTGTGTTTGCATGTATATAAAGTGACAAAAATGATCTGTCTGCAGTTCTTCATAACAGGGTCCTTGAGGTTGATCGGAATGTTTGGTTTAATGTTTTCTTCCATGAATTCAGCAGGTCTGTGTGCATTGATTTTCTTGTCTTTTTTAATTGCTGTGTTTGACTGTTGACTCTGTCACCCTATTAACCTGCAAAATGCCCCCTGCAGATTCATTTCAGTGCTGGCTGTCTTTAGGGAGTCTCTGTTTTTGTTGGCAGGATTAGATTTTAATGTTTAGAGTTACTAAAAATCCTCCATACAGTGCAGCTGTAGGGCACTTGGAGATGTCTGGTTTGAAGTTCTGCAGGGAAAGGAAGACTTCAGTTTCAGAAAGTGTTAAAAGCTTGTAAATGTGACTAATCTTTGCTTCTTGGTGAAGGTGAGATTTAGGTTGGAGCCAGTGTTTTCCAGTGTTGGTGAACTAGTTATTTCAATCTCCATGCATTTGTTTTGTCAAATGGTGTTAATGTTTTACACCAATGATACTGAGGCACATTTAAAGTAGGTTTTTTTTCTTATACACATCCATAGTCTGTGCCACAAAAGAGATGGACTCTCTTCTGAAAGAAATAGGTTGAGGTAAAAACTTCAGAAGAGTCAAGTTAGTCCAATAGCAAGTTCATTTCTTCCACTTTTTATTACCTTTTGAATATGAATTCTAAAGTTGATTTAAAAAAAAGATGTTTTCTTGCAAATCACTTTATGGATCTACAGGATGGGGCTAGTTGTTTATCAGAATTTGGAGTTTTCCTGATTTCAAAATAAATAAGATTTTCACAGAGAATTTAAAAAAAATTACCTAACAGCAACGTACGTGTGATTAGTACGAGTGCTGTGACACAATTGACACCTGCCAGTGCTGGGCCATGCTGCCATGTCACATCTGAGTGACGTGTTTCAAGTGGGTGTGGAGTTGGTCACCTGTTCACACTGCAAAATAACGCTCCACACTCCATGAAAAAATTTTGGATTTCAGAGCTTTTCAGATTTTGGAATTTTGGATAAAAGATTGTGTACCTACAGTGGCATTGACATTGTTTGGGAGCAAACCATTGATTTGCACGTAGCTGCAAAATGATCAAATATGAAATCAAGACAGATAAATGTTTCAAGTAAGTTTCTCCAATTGTATTTTTTTGTTCAAATTAGGTCATTTCAGGAAGAAGGAAAGGTGAACCCAGACACTCTTCTAAGCACAAAACAACTTTCTCAGTGAAAAATAGTTTATGGTGTTTTGATGTGGATTGTGATTGATTCTGCCTTTTTCAAATCTGTTATTCACAGTGGGCATTCATGTATCATTGCAATACAGATATTGGACATGCCTAACTTGACTGCTGAAGTGTGCTCCCTGATTAAACTGGTAATACCGAAGTATAAAATATTAACTTTAACAGGTATAATGGTGCAGCATGCTGCTTTGATTTTCTATAATTAAACCTGTCTGAAGCCTTCCTTTCTTGGAAACGTGTGTATAATACAAAGGATTACCTTAAATCTGGTATTGGTTGTTGCCTTGGATTTACTACTCTATTTGATGCCCGTTTCTTCCTCTATTGCTGACCTAACCTGTACCCCTCCACCGAAGCACTCATTCGACCATGGAACTGGTCCTCACCCTGAACAACTTTGCCTTTGAATCCTCCCACTTCCTTCAGACCAAAGGTATAGCCACGATCGCCCACATGGGCTCCAGCTACGCCTGCCTCTTTGGATACGTGGAACAGTCCATCTTCCACAGTTACACTGGCACCATTCCCCACCTTTTCCTCTGCTACATTGATGACTGTATCGACACCACCTCGTGCTCCCATGAGGAGATTGAACAGGTCATCAATGTCATGAACTCTTTCCACCCTGACATCAAATTCACCTGAGACACATCCCTACCCTTCCTGGACCTCTCCAGCTCCATCTCCAGCAACCGACTCAACACTGACATCTACTCCAAATCCATACACTCTCACAGCTACCTGGACTGCATCTCTTCCCACCTCTCTCCTGTAAAAACACTATCCCTTACTCCCAATTCTTCACCTCTGCCATATCTGTTCCCAGGCGGGGCATCCCAGATGGCCTCCCATTCCAAGAATCACAATTTCCCATCCCACGTGGTCAACAATGCCTTCCAGCGCATCTCCTTCACTTTCTGCATCTCTGCCCTGGAACCCCTCCGATCCTCACCTTCTACCCCACTAACCTCCGATATAATACATTATCCTCCACCATTTCTGTCACCTAAAATCAGATCTCACCACCAGAGGTATACTTCCCACCTCTATCAACATTCCGCAGAGACCATTCCTTCCTTGAATCTCTTGTGAGGCTCACCCCCCCCCCCCCCCCCCCCCCCCCCCCCCGCCACCGCCACCAATCCATCCTCCACTCTTGGCACCCCTCTTTGCCACCGCAAGAGGTGTAAAACCTGTGCCCAGACCTCCCTCCTCACCTCTGTCCAAGGCCCCAAAGGATCTTCCACATCTGGCAGAGATTTTCCTGCACATCCAAATACCTCATCTACTGCATCCAATGCTCTCGACGTGCCTCCTCTACCAACTTATGAAACGTTTCAGGGAACATCTCTGGGACACGCCCTGTGGTTGACCACTTCAACTCCCTCCCACACCGCCAAGGATATGCAAGTCCTGGGCCGCCTCCACCGCCAAACTCTAGCCTCCCTACGCCTGGAGAAAGAACGCTTCATCTTCTGCCTTGGGACCCTCCAACCACACTGGATCAATGTGGATCTCCCCAGTTTCCTCATCTCCCCTCTCCCCACATCATCCCCCTCACCCCCCACCTCATCCCAGATCCAATCCTCCAACTCAGCACTGACCTTTTGAACTGTCCTACTTGTCTATCTTCCTTCCCACCCATCCGCTCCACCCCGTCCTTGACCTATCACCATTACTTACTTCCTACCTCCATCTACCTATTGCATTCCCAGCTACATTCCGCCCAGTCCCAGTCCTAGTCCCAGTTCCACCCTCCTATCTATCTGTCAGCACCACAACCCCCCCACTCCCCCCACTCCACAACATTTCAGATGAAGAGTTTACACATGAAACGTCAATTCTGCTGCTCCTCGGACGCTGCCTGAACCTGCTGTGCTTTTCTAGTGGCACACTTTTCGACTCTGATCTCCAGCATCTGCAGTCCTCACTTTCTCCATTACACGTGTCTAATAATCCCAAAGGTTGATAGGAAGAGAGTAAGTTGATCACTTAATTAAAATCAAGAACTGCAAATTTGGGAGATCTGAAAGCAAAAGAGAAATTTCTGGAAAAATAGAGCAGGTCAGGCAGCATCTGTGGAGAGAAAGCTGAGTTAACATTTTGGGTGCAGTCATCATTCGTCAGAACTACTAGTAGCTAGGCGAGGATGATTATATATGCTGAAGACAGATTGGGCAGTGGAAAAGGAGTAAAAGAATAGGTGGCAACCGAGCCCAGAGGGAGAAAGACAGTTAGGCAAGCAAATGGATGGACAATGGTAAGCCAGGGAAAAAGAAAAGCTGATGATGGGCATTGGCTGTGCTGAAAGCATCCCATGTGATGACAAGGCCTGGGGAGTGGAGTGGGTAAATGATGTGGAAGTTAAGGTTCAGCGCTAAAATTACAGAAAACTTTGTTTTAACCAGCGCTTTTTGAACCGGCACACTCTTATAAACCAGCAAAAATTATATACCTGAAATACTGGACGTTTACTGTGTTATCGCAATGTCCAACTTGCCATTTGAAGCTGTGAGTGAGAAGTCTTACTGCCAGTAAGTTTTATTTAAGGCAAAGTTACATGACCGTTTAAGTGATTATGCTGGAAATAAAGTATAACAGGAATGTGTTTACTCCCTGCATTATGCTTCTATTACTTGGTGTATGTTTTTACAGTGATTATGTGGCTCTCTTGATCAACTGGCAAACTCCTATTCCGATAGGTACCAGTTAATAAAAAGTTTGCTGTATTGAACTCAGGATTGACTCCTGAAGACTGCAGGATCCCCATGCAAAAAATGAAAAGTTCTCCCAGCTTGTGCTGCGCTTCGCTGGAGTATTTCAGATCTGAGCAGAGATGTTGGCCAGGAAACATTGTTATGGGTTGAAGTGACAGGCAACTTGAAACTTGGGCTCACTTTTGCAGACAGAATGTGGATGTTCCGGAAAGTGGTCATTCTTTTTGTGTTTTGTCTTCTCAATGTAGAGGCAACCGTATTGTGAACAGCGAATAAAATAGACTAGATTGAATGAAGTGCCGGTAAATTGCTATTTCGCCACAAAGGTGTATCTGGAACTTTGGATGTTGAGGGGGTAGGAAGTAAATGGGCAAGTCTTGCACCTTCTGCCAATGCATGGGAAGGTCCTGTGGGAGTGTAGGGAGGCATTGGGAGTAGTGGAGGAGTGGATAACAGTGTCTTGGAGGGAACAGTCAATGCAGAATGCTGATCAGGGAGGTGAGGCGTCTAGCATCCAGCTGGAAGTGGTGGAAATGGTGGCTGGCCTTTCTGCTTTTGTTTGAAGCTGATTGCTTTTTGGTTGATTTTATTTTTGCAAGATTGCAATAATTTTATGGAAATAAAGAACAAAGAATGAGTCCAAATTTCAACATCAGGTGTACAATGGGTCTCAATGCAAAACCCAGAAAAGTGATAACAATCCTAAGATTCTTTTTCTGTGCAACTAGTGTTCAATAATGTAGTTTTAAAGTTATAATATTGTCAAATCACTGTTTCAGGAGAATTAAGTTTTGAGTTCCTATCATCTTGCCAAGATAAATAATTGATTAAAATGTTCAAAATGCCAAGTTGTTTACATATTCTGTATTGCCCTAGGATGGCATTTGCTGTTTTCTTGTCAATAATTCTGTTGAAGGAACTGGCGTGGCACTGTAGACATTGGGAGGCAGTTTCAGCTCCTGACTTCCTGGAACACAAACTAAACAGCCAAGTGTCAATGTATCATTGATGAAATTTTGTTTTCTAGAAGAATGGCTGTTTAGCAGTTCTGACTGTAAACAGCATCATCTGTTTTAGTAAGCTTTGATTGATTGATTGATTTGGTGTTTTATGCTGTACACATCTTACCACTCGTTCCCCCACCCCCTTCAGACCAACCAAGTAATTAATGAAGCATAGTTATTTTCACAGTGAGCTAGGCAGTGCGCTGCACCGAGTGACACTGCAGTCTGTGTTCATCTGTGTCCTTTGTATGGCTTGTAGTCACACAACATTTTTGCAAAGGACACAGCAAGTCACAGAAATGCATTCTAGCTGAAAAAATAACGGACGCGTAGAATCGAAGTGGTAGGCAATTAATACACAATGAATGATCACAAAAAAAGCAGACCATTTGATGGGTTGACAAAAGAGAGACTGTGACAGAAGAATAAGTAGCAAGAATATCTGTGTTGCTTTGAGAATGCTAAAAGGATGGATAGACTGAGGACGTGATCATGTGTTTTTAATGCAGCATCTCTAAACCAGTAAAGCAGAAGCTGAATGGTTTAAAAGCAGCCGATGCAGCCAGTAAGGTTAGGCGAGTAGGAGAGAGAGGGGTATACATATATGCAGTGTGTGTTAGTGTCACTGTGTCTGTAGGTTGTGCAAAACATTTAGAGACCAGCAGTTTCAGCACAGAGGAAGCAACCCAAAAGGAAAAGGGAGCTGGAGGATAGTAAAAAGTGAGCAAAGCATTTTTTAATGCAGCATCCTTGAAAACAGCTATATTCTCGTGATTGTGGAGAACTGAAATGAATCATCCAGATATGAACGACCAGTCAGAATATCAGCGGCTGTCAAGCGAGGAAGAGGAGGTATAACTGTGTACTATAAATATATCTTGCATTTTGCAAAAAGTACATGGTACGGTATTAAGAATCCTGTAGTAATGTGGAATTGCAGAGATTGATTGTCTTTTATGCTTTGGAAATATTCTGGTTTCAGCTTGATAAAAGGCTAACATTTTTTTGATCATTTGTTGATTGGGAAAGAACCATTTTTGCACTAGAATGCCTTTGAATATTTACGGGATTTTACATCACTGGAAAAATCAGCATTTATTGCTGACCAGATATAGCCCCTGAAAAGGTGTTGATATTGGCTTTCTTGAGTATAACTGGTATGACCTACTAGACCATTTCAGATGACATTTAAGACGCAACCATGTTGCTGTGGGTCTAGAATCACAAACAGACCAAACTGAATAATGGCTGATTTTACGAACAGTTTGTTGATTTAGTAGCATGAAAACTATGTCGGTGTATCTCCAAATAATCCGAAACCGTGCAGTTTAGGTGGTTTGGCCATGCTAAATTGCCCATAGTGTCCAGAGCTGTGCAGACTAGGTTGATTAGCCATGTGAAATACAGAGATAGGGTGAGGGAGGGGACGGGTCAGGGTGGGATGCTTTTGGTGGGTGGGGGGGCTGCTGTAGACTTGATGGTCTCCTTCCACAATGTAGGGATTCTATGAAGTAAGGAAGAAACACCTTTTTTTTAATTAAAGGAATACTACAATTAAATAAGCTTTTGTTTCATTCTGTTGTGTTCTTTCATGGAATGTGGATATTTCGTGCTAGGTCAGCATTTATTGCCCATCATGTGTTGCCCTTGAGAAGCTGGTGATGAACAGTCTTCCTGAACTGCTGCAGTTGGTGGGGTGCAGGTAGACACACAGTGCCATTCGGCATGGAATTCCAAGATTTTGACTCCATGACACTGAAAGAGCGGAAATACATTTTAAAGTCAGGATGGTGAGTGGCTTGGAGGGATACTTTCAGTTGGTGAGGTTCCCAAATCCATCCAAAAGGTTCTTGTCTTTCAAGATGTTGGCAGTTGTAGATTTGGAAGGTGCTGTCTAAGGGGCTTTGTTTAATTTCTATCGTATATCTCATAGGTGGCACACAGCTGCCAACCTTGGCAATGGAGGGGCTGAATGTTTGGAGGTGGTGCAAATCAAGGGGCTTGCTTTATCCTGGATTGTGTAGAGCTTTTCAAGTGTTGTTCGAACATTACTCCTTCAGGCAAGTGTGGAATATTCTAACACAGCTAATTTGTGTTATGTCGATTGGTGGATAAACTTTGGAGGATCAGGATGTGAGTTACCTTTTACAGGATTCTGAGCCTCTGACCTGCTTTTGTAGCCACAGTACTTGATAGGCTAGTCCAGTTTATTTCTGGTCAATTAAATACCAGATTGTTGACAATGAGGGATTCAATTTTGGCAATACCATTAAATGTTAAAGGGTGGTGGTTAGATTCTCTCGTTGGAGATGGTCATTGCTTGATACTTGTGTAGAACATTTTTACTTGCCACATGTCAGTTCAGCGCTGGGTATTTTCCAAATCTTTCTGCAATTGGACATGAACTGTCTCAATATCTGATAGGTCACAAATGCTGCTGAATGTTGTGCAACCATCAACAAACATTCCCATTTCAGACTTTATGATAGAGAAGAACATTCATGAAGCAATTGAAGATAACTGGGCCTAGGACACTACCCTGAGGAATTCCTGCACAGGTGTCCTGAAGCTAATATGGTAGAGCCTCAACAATCACAGCCATCTTCCTTTGTGCTAGGTATGAATCCAACCAGTAGAGAATTTTCCCCCTCACTCCCACTGACTCTAGTTTTGTTAGGGGTCCTTGATGCCATACTCTTTCAATTATGATTTTGATATTGAGGGCAATCGCACTCACCTCACCTTTTGGAGTTCAACTCTCTGGTCCATTTTTGAACCAAGGCCATAATTAGGTCAGGAACTGAGTGGCCCTGGCGGAACAGAAAGTGAGGGATAAGTGAGCAGGTCATTTCCAAGCAAGTGCTTGATAGCACAGTTGATGACCCTTGCATCGCTTTTACAGTTTTGAGAATCAGCCAAGGGTGTGGTGATTGGCTGGATTGCATTAGTGCTGGTTTTTGAATATAGTTTTGTAATACCTGACCAACTGGCAAGATCAAGAACAGATGTCTTCAGTGCTACGCTGAGGAATGTTGGCTTTGCAGTATTCTGTGCCTTCTGTTTGATATCATTGTGTGGATTGAATTGGCTGAAGACTGGCATCAGGGTATCTAGGATCTAAAATGGATCATCCACCTATCATTTCTGGCTCAACATTGTTTCAAATATTTTAAAGAAGATTTTTTGCGCTGTTGAGTTGAGCCCCTCCTATATTTGACAATAGAGTCTTTCCTTCTAGAGATTTGTTTAATTGTCCACCGCCAATCATGACTGGATGTGGCAGGACTGCAGAGCTTAGATTTGATTTGTTGGTGAAATTGCTTAATTTGATGTATCACTTGCTATTAATTCTGTTTGGCATGCAAATAGTTTTATACCTCTGTGTCTATCAGGTATCCTCCTCATTTTTAGGATGGGCTGATGCTGCTCCAAGCATTCCATCCAGCCAACCACCAGGTTGCTGGTAATGGTAGGTTGGAAGATATGTCATGCCATGAGGTTCCAGATTGTTTGCAAACAGTTTACCTGCTGATGGCCTGTGTCTCCTTTTGGATACCTAATGTTACGTTTCTAAATTTGAGAGAGCCATTTAGCGCAGTGATAGTGCCACAGAATATGATCGAGGGTATCCTTAATGTGAAGATGAGACTTCATCTCCACAAGATCTGTATAGTGTTCACTCCTGGCAATACTGTCATGGATGTTTGCATCTGCAGCAGGCTGATTGGTCAAGTAGGTTTTCTTTATCCTTCTCTTCATTCCTTCACTGTATGTGTCGTCCCAATTTAGCAGTTATGTCTTTTGGGATTTGACTAGTCTGGTAGATCATGGTTCTGCCAAGCCATTCTTGGTGGAGGACATTGACTGCATTCTGTAACCTTGCCACACTTATCCATGTGGTATTCAACATTATGGGTTGATCTGATCAAGGGTGGGGGGTTTTGAGGAGTGTTAGTAAATGGTAATCAACTGGAAGTTTCCATGGCCTTGTATAATGTGATGCCATGAGACCTCATGGAATTTGGAGTCAAGTTTGAGGACTCCCAGGGCAACTCATTTCCAGCTGTATATCACACTGTCATCTCCTCTGCCAGTTCAGTCTTGCTGATGGGATAAATCTAGGAATAGTGATGGTGATGGTGTGTTATGATCAAGCCGGCGAGAATGACTATGTTAGACTGTTGCTTGAATAGGGGGTGACTTAGCTCTCTCAATTTTGACTGTAGCTCCCAGATATTGGTAAGGAGGACTATGTGGGGTTGGCAGGGCCGAGGTAGCTGGATGTCTACATTGATGCCAGTTGTTCTGACCGGCTTCAATCCCTTTTTTTTCGAGACTATATTTAGTGTTTTCCTACAGCTGAATGGCTTGCCAAGAGACAGCCATGTTGCTGTGCAGCACAGTCCTATCCTAAAGGACATCTGTGAACCAGATGGCCTTTTACACAATCAGCATTGATGTGTTGATTATCTTTTAATTCCAGAATTTTATTGAATTCAGGTTCAACCATCTGCCACAGTGGGAGTCTAATGCAGGTCTCCAGAACATTGTGGCCCTCTGGATTAGTAGACTAGTGACAATACACTGGGCCATCCATTGCTTCCCTCTTTTTATTCTTTCATTACAGGTGAATGTCACTGGAAAGGCCAACTTTAATCACCCATCTCTATTTACCCTTAAGTTGACTGGCTTCATTGCCCATTTCAGACGGCAATTTTCAGTCAACCACATTACATTTGCACAATGTAGCATTTTGCTGTAGCAAATTGAAAAGTGCCTCTATTGTGTTGTGGCTGGTTTGTGGCAAAGCTTTACTTGTATGTTGGATTAGGAGCTTGAATTTTTGATTATTTTAAAAAACGTGATTGTATTTGCTTGACAACATTACACCTGTCAAGGGTTACTGAATATTGCCGCTGTTTGCAAAGGTGTGCTGAGGGGAAGATTGTAAGAATTAACCTGTGATGGATTTATTTTGTGACTGAGAATAAGTCACCTTCTATCTTGCAGTGATTATTTTATTATTGAAGTAATAAATTCTGTTTAGAGCTAGCAAGCACTGTGATTTGTTTCAATGAACTTGTTTCCTGCCCCATTTAGCTGTTGCAGTGAAATACATGCTTGCTCAGTGATGATAATCTGAATAAAAATATTTATTTCCATCAGAAAAATTAGATGAGTACAGTGTTGGTAGAAAATCATTGAAAAATGCCTTCAGTTCCTTTGTCGCAGTTAGAAGGCCTATGAAATCATTGTCATAAAACAGTTATATTTCTCCAACCACCTCCGCACTCCTGATTCAGTTTTAATGATTCCTGCAGGGCAGCAGTAAGCCCGTTGCCATAGTAATTGTCACTGAAAATCCAGTTTAATTTAAATACCCTGAAATCTATTCATTTCTCTTTTATGTGTTCTAATAATATTCGAATTTGCCCTCCATCTCTATTCCACGGCAGGTAGAATAAAAAGGTTGGAAGTAGTAAATTTTTTTGTTCATCATTATTACAGTTGCAAGTGGTTATCGAGACCTATTAGTAATCGTTGGCTTGATTAGAAGAAACCAGTTTATTGTGAAATTGTCGTGTTTTGCCTCTGGTTTAATCGCCTGGAGATGGATTGCTCACTTTTTTGGTTGAAGAGTACACTCACCTCGAAATTAATCAAAGTAACTTGATGCTGGTGATGACCTATGTAAAGATTGCATAGCTCCTTTACTACTCTTGTGCGTGTTTTGTTTAAAAACTGTCTTAGCCATCGTGCTTTGGCTGCAACATTGATTAGTATTATGCAGAAAGTAATACACTCAATGTAAAAAAAAATGTTATTTATATGCTTTCTCACATTTTGTGGCCCAGCACTGTCAGTCTACTCTACACAAACATTTTAGATAATCAAGAACTTGAAGAATTTTTCTCCTGGTTGATGAATCTTAATGCCAGAAAAGCATGTCATAAAGGAAATAATTTTATACAGTACTTGATCAGTGACAAAGTATTTCAAGTATCATCTAACATTCAAATGCAAATTAGAATGGGTAGCTGTTGTAGTTTTTATTTTAACTTGCTCTTGTGAACATTGCAGGCTAGGCCAGTATTTATTGGCCATCTTGCATTATCTTTGAGAAGGTGTTGGTATACCTATGTCATGAACAACCACGGTCCATGCAGTGTAGGTACTTCTGTAGGATTTTTTCTGCAACAGTTATATGCAACTGAGTGGTCTGCTACTTCATTATAGCGGACTGTCAAATGGGCCTTGCATTACATATAAACCAGACTGTGTATAGATGGCAATTTTCCTGCTTTGAAGAACAGTGGTGAACCAGAACAATTTAGCAGTTTTGTAATTATTATTAATGAGACTTGCATTTTATTCAAGAATAGTTAACAAATTGAATTTAACTTGCTTCAGCTGCTGTGGTGGGATTTGAATTTGCCTCTGAAGCATTAGTCCAGAGATTTTTAGATTACTATAGTAACATTACTACAAGGCCATAAGTTATACAAGCAGAAGGATACCATTTAGCTATTTTTTTTCTGCTCCACCACTGAGAGATCATGGCTCAATTGCACTTTCCTGCCTTTTCCTCATACTCCTTGATACCTTTACTGATGAAAAATCTGTTAATCTCGGCATTGAATATTCTGCGCAGTCCAGGCTCAATAGTTCCCAGTGGTAAAAATTCTATAAATTTACTACCCCTTAAGAGAATAAATTCCTCCTTATCTCTGTCTTAAATGGGTAACTTCCTTTCTGAGATTAAGGTCATTGGCAGATTTCCCAAAGTCTGGGATTTTTCCAGAATCTTAGAATTCTTAGAAGATTACTATCACAGTCTATGTAATTACTTCCTACATAGATGCAACCCATCGGGTCTAGGGCTAAAAGCTATAATGCGGTATTCTGTTTTCGAGCAATCCTGTCTTCTAAGAAAATGCTGCTTCTAAAACGCAGCACTGTTTAAATTAATGGGGCTGCAATTGCATTATAATCAGTATACTCTTTAAAAATTGTGCTATAGAAACAGTGTCCCCAATTCGTCGATCGTATTATAGCAAATTTGCATTCACAAAATGCTCATTGTAGCACAATGACTTGTAATTGCGAACCTAGCATTGATCCTGGTGACATTTGTCACATCTTCCTAAAACAAAAATCAACTACTTTGTGTTTCCTGCCAGCTAACCAATCCTCTTTCGATGCTGTTATGTTACCCATGATCTCTTATCTGGTATAGCAACTTTTGTGATGTAACATACTGTTAAGAAACCGTTTTATCCTTTATCCACATTGCTTATCACTTCCTTAAATTAGTTAGTAAAACATGTTTTTCTTTGCACAAAGTATGCTGACTCAATGTATGTGATGTGTAGGATTTTTAAAAAATGTCCTGCTATATTGAACCTAATAAAATCATACATTATTTTCCCTATAACAAACTTTCAAATTTGCCTCCTGTTCTTAAATGAATTCTTAAATTCCTTTTCCCCTCTTGTAATCTGTTGGGCCTTTTCCTGATTCTAGAGAATTTTTGAAAATTAAAACCAATGCATCTAAAAACTCTAGGATGAGGTTCCTTAGCACCTGGAACTTCCCACCCTACCTCTTGCAAAGATGCCATCCTGTATTCCTAATTCCTCTGCTTCTGCCGTATCTGCTCCCAGGAGGACCAGTTCCACCATAGAACACACCAGATGGCCGCCTCCTTTAGAGACCGCAATTTCCCTTCCCACATGGTTAAAGATGCCCTCCAACGCATCTCGTCCACATCCCGCACCTCCGCCCTCAGACCCCACCCCTCCAACCGTAACAAGGACAGAATGCCCCTGGTGCTCACCTTCCACCCTACAAACCTTTGCATAAACCAAATCATCTGCTGACATTTCCGGCACCTCCAAAAAGGCCCCCCCACCAGGGATATATTTCCCTCCCTACCCCTTTCCGCCTTCCGCAAAGACCGTTCCCTCCGTGACTACCTGGTCAGGTCCACGCCCCCCCCCCCACAACCCACCCTCTCATCCTGGCACTTGCCCCTGCCACCGCAGGAACTGTGAAACCTGCGCCCACACCTCCTCCCTCACCTCCATCCAAGGCCCTAAAGGAGCCTTCCACATCCACCAAAGTTTTACCTGCACATCCACTAATATCATTTATTGTATCTGTTGCTCCCGATGCGGTTTCCTCTACATTGGGGAGACCGGGCGCCTCCTAGCAGAGTGCTTTTGGGAACATCTCTGGGACACCCGCCCCGTGGCCCAACATTTCAACTCCCCCTCCCACTCTGCCAAAGACATGGAGGTCCTGGGCCTCCTTCACCGCCGCTCCCTCACCACCAGACGCCTGGAGGAAGAACGCCTCATCTTCTGCCTTGGAAAGCTTCAACCCCAGGGCATCAATGTGGACTTCAACAGTTTCCTCATTTCCCCTTCGCCACCTCACCCTAGCTCCAAACTTCCAGCTCAGCACTGTCCCCATGACTTGTCCGGACTTGTCCTACCTGCCCATCTCCTTTTCCACCTATCCACTCCACCCTCTCCTCCCTGACCTATCACCTTCATCCCCTCCCCCACTCACCCATTGTACTCTATGCTACTTTCTCCCCACCCCCACCCTCCTCTAGCATATCACTCCACGCTTCAGGTTCACTGCCTTTATTCCTGATGAAGGGCTTTTGCCCGAAACGTCGATGTCGCTGCTTCTTGGATGCTGCCTGAACTGCTGTGCTCTTCCAGCACCACTAATCTAGAATCTGGTTTCCAGCATCTACAGTCATTGTTTTTACCTGGAACTTGTCTACTTTTATTTTGAATATATTTTTTGATACTCTTTGCTTGGTGAATGTAATTGTTTTAAGTTCCGCCTTCCCTTTCACCTCCCTGATTCACAATTAATTTCTGGGATATTATTTGTAGCCCGTACTGTGTAGACAGACATAAAATATTTGTTCAATTTATCTGCCATTTCCTTATTTTCCTTCATTAATTCCCCATACTGTCTCTCCTGAGAACCAATGTCAACTTCACTTTTAAGTTTTATTGGCTTGTGTGATTGCTTTATGATGTACTTCCATTCAATGTGCATGACCCTGAGTTTCTGGTAGCTTGCAATTTTAATTCTCGAACTTACTGTCAAGTTGATATCTTGCTCCTGTAGTATTCTAGTGAAACTCAATGCAAACTCGAGGTACAGCATCTTATTATTCACTGAAGTACTTTACAGACCTCTGCAATTAATATTGAGTCACCAGTACCTCAGCAAATAATGAACCTTTGTCAGTACCACAGAATATCACTTATTACTGTCCCTCAGTATATAAAAAATGGCCAGTTCCATGATTTGGTAAACTCATTCTGCTTTACCAGAAATCATCTACCTGGTAAATACCAATGGTTCAGCATTGGCAGGACTACTTATATGTGGTATTATGAAGATGTGGCTGTACTGTACCTTTTAAGAGAGTTAAAAGTTAGCAGTGACAGCACCAAGTGTTCTCAATAAGATGCAGTGTAACAGGTGCTCCAGCTATTGGGTAGCTGGTTGCCTGGAAATGACAAAACAGATTTGAATCAGGCCAATCAGTTTAAATTATATCCTTAAAAATACAAAACTCCAATCCAGTTTGAATTTTGTAAAAGCCAATGACACAATCCAATGCTTTGAGGGGGGGGGGGGGTATAAGACCGAGGAAAATTGTACAGTTGAAAGGAGAACTGCCAAGCCACCAGCATGTAAAGACTGCCCAAAAATAGTTATCTTAAAGGTACCTTTATCGATCAGTAACCTGTGAAGCAGAATCCCCAAGAAGAAGAAGACTGAAATACAGAAGAATGAAAGCTGCCCAGTTTTGAGATATTAAGTTTTGTTTTGTAAATCTTAATCGGGGGTTTTAACAGATTAGCATTGTAGAGGGGAAAGTAAAAGGTAGGTTAGAGGAAGGAATTCGCTGTTATACTTTAAAAAATGAAGTTGTTAATTTTTCCTTTGACTAGCTCTTGGCTGCTTGAATGTTCATAGATTACTGCACGGGGTAAAAGACCATTATCCTAGCCTGACAGTGTTAAAGAGGTTCTTGAGACCATTTGTTTTCATTTGGTTTACAGAACAAACTTGGTACATTGTGGCCAGTCATTTCTAGGGGAAGACCAGGTGTAACACCAAAAGTATTATGCCAGGATTTCATGACTTTGTTACACTTGGGATTGATAGACAAGAAGAATAGCGTTTAACTGATGTACTGGTCAGGGGTGAATCAGGTGAATGTGAGGCATGCCAGCTTATTGACTCCAGATGCAACAGTACATCCACATGATGTTCTAACCATTCATTGGACAAAAATAGCAGTAAAACTATTCAAAGTGCATGGAGAATATTTGATATTTGTGAAAGATTCCTTCTCCAAATTTCCCATTGCTAAAGAGCTTAGCAACAAGAGTATAACTGTTGCTGACACAATGACTCTGCTTTCAGTTTATTTAGTGTCCTGGAATGAATAGTGCCTGACAACAGACTGTAGTTCACTGGCAGATCATTTCAAGATGTTATTCAATTTGGGGTTGTATCACATTGTTACCCCACTATCCTCATTCAAACTGTCTTGCAAAGAGTGGTATGTTTCATCAAATTAATGGTCAACAAATGTCAAGTACTGCAAAAACAAACTTTTGAATTGCATTGCTGCATTTATATACAACACGAATTGAGAAGGGATTACCATAATGTATGAGGGAAGGAACGACCTTGCCCAGCAACCAATTGTCTAACCATTCTAAGATGTAAGGAGTTCTTTTGAGAAAGACAAAAAAGAAACATGACCAGTAAACTTCCAGAACTCAGTTCACTGGGCACTGTGGGTTACAAGTTCAAACACATGGATACTAACAAAGATTTCTAGACTTTGCAACTAGACTAAATAGTACATGCTCATTGTTGATATGCTGCTAACATGAGCCAGCTCTTACTGATGCATGGTATGCCAATCATGCATCAAGAGAGTGAAGAAGAAAACTTTGATTGTGCCATGATGCCAAATGACAGTGAGCAGCAGCAAGACAGCCAAATAAAAACTGGAATTGCTTACCTGTTAGATGAAGCTTCTGGTTATTTGCCCACCTATCCTATAATGTGGCTCAGGTTACTAGTTTTGTTTTACCCAGTGACTTGGTCAATTATTACATAAAGGTCTTTACATATGAAATCTGTTGTAAGCACAACTTAGTTTTGCAGAATCATGTTGAATGTCACTGACGTATATTGGTATCAAATTAATAGTAGTGGGGAACAAGGAAAAGGCTGAAGAACTGAATAATTACTTTGCATCAGTCTTTACAGTGGAAGACACAAGTAATATCCCCAAAATCCAAGAGTCAGGGGGCAGAGCTGAATATGGTGGCCATCACCAAGAAGAAGGTGCTAGAAACCTGAATGACCTGAAGGTGGATAAATCACCTGGACCAGATGGACTACACCCCAGCGTTCTCAGGGAGATAGCTGAACAGATAGATCATCAATAATGTCTTCACTATCAGGAATTGCTAGTCAGTGAGGGTCCCAGAGAACTGGAAAATCACTAACCTGATACCGCTGTATGGGAGTAAGACAAAAGATGGAAAATTACATGCTGATTAGCCTAACCTTGGTTGTGGGTAAGATTTTTGGAGTCCATTGTGAAGGATGAGATTAGTGAATACTTGGAAATGTATGGTAAAATAGGGCAAAGCTAGCATGGTTTCATCAACATCCGGTCATAGCCTGACAAATCTGCTAGAATATTTTGAGGAATTCCTTGAAAGTGGAGTCTCGGGTAGATAGGATAGTGAAGAATATAAAAACAATGACTGCAGATGCTGGAAACCAGATTCTGGATCAGTGGTGCTGGAAGAGCACAGTAGTTCAGGCAGCATCCAACGAGCAGCTACCACTGATCCAGAATAGTGAAGAATGTGTTTGGTATGCTAATCTTTATTGGTCAGAGCATTGAGTATAGGAGTTGGGAGGTCATGTTGCGGCTGTACAGGACATTGGTTAGACCACTTTTGGAATATTGTGTTCAATTCTGGTCTCCCTTCTGTTGGAAGGAAAGAGTTCAGAAAAGGTTTATAAATATGTTGCCAATGTTGGAGGATTTAAGCTATAGGGAGAGACTAAATAGACAGGGACTGTTTTCCCTGGAGTGTTGGAGGTGGAGGGGTGATGTTCTAGAGGTTTATAAAATAAAGGGCATGGATAGGGTAAGTAGACAAGGTCAAGATTAGAGTGGTGCTGGAAAAGCACAGAAGGTCAGGTAGCATCAGGGGAGCAGGAAAGTTGACTTTTTGGGTAAAACCCCTATCCTGATGAAGGACTTTTGCCCAAAACAACAATTTTCCTGCTCCTTGGATACTGCCTGACCTGCTGTGCTTTTCCTGCATCACTCTAATCTTGACTTTAATCTCCAGCTTCTGCACTACCCACTTCAGCCTAACTAGATAAGATATTTTCCCTGGGGTGAGGGAATCCAGATCCAGAGGGCATAGGTTTAGAATAAGAGGGGAAAAATTTAAAAGGGACTTAAGAGGCACCCTTTTCATGCAGAGGGTAGTGCGTGTATGGAATGAGATGCCAGAGGAAGTGATGTAAGCTGGTACAATTACAACATATTTAAAAGGCATCTGGATGGTAAATGAATAGGAAGGGTTCAGAGGGATATGGGCTATATGCTGGCAAATGGAACTAGATTAGTTTTGGTTATTTGGTTGACATGGATGAGTTGAATTGAATGGTCTGCTTCTGTGCTGTGCACCTCTATGACCCTATGATTCTAAGTAACGAGCTGGTTAGACCAAGGAGAGCCAATGGATGTTACCCACCTGGACTTCAAGAATGCCTTTGACAACGTGCCACACAGGAGGCTGCTGAGCAAGATCAGAGCCTATGCTATTAGGGGCAAGATGCTAGCATGGATAGAAGATTGGCTGTCTGGCAGAAAGCAGACAATGGAGATGAAAAGGTTTTTTTTCTCAGGGTGGCAGGCAGTAACAAGTGATATTTTGCTAGGGTCAGTGTTGGGACTACAACTTTTCACTTTAATAATCAAGGTAAAGGAACTGAGGGCATCTGGCTACGTTTGCAGACGATATAAAGATAAAAATCACACAACACTAGGTTACAGTCCAAAAGGTTTATTTGGAAGAACTAGCTTTCGGAGCACTGCTCCTTCAGGTAGTTGTGGAGTATAAGATGGTAAGACACAGAATTTATAACAAAAGTTTACAGTGTGATGTAAGTGAAATTATATATTGGAAAAGACCTGCATTGTTTAAGTCTCTCAACTTTTAAGATTACCATTTTGTTTCAGTTCTTTCATATGTAAATTCCAGGACTTTTTAAAAGTTACATTAAACTTTAACAATAGGTTCTGTGTTGGCCCAGATAATGCATTGAAGGTGTGACGTGCCCTGTATGAGGCTGTAAGTGGCCCAACGTTCAGACTGATTCTAATCTAAAAAAGGGATTTACAGAATCTTATATGGATTTGTGCAGTTTTTGATCAAAATAAAATGTAATTTTACAAGTACAAATTCACCCCACCAACGTGTGTGTGTGTGTGTGTGTGTGTGTGTGTGTGTATATGGGGGTATGAGTTGAGAGTGTGTGTATCTGAGTGTGAAGGCGTAGAAGTCTGTGAGAGGGTGCATGTGTGTGTAGGAGTGTATTTGTGAGCATATGAGAAGCAGTTTGTGTATGAGGGAGGGTCTATGTAAGAATATGGGTCTGTACGAGTTTATGTTTGTAGGTTTGTGTGTGTGTGTGTATGTGTATGTGTATGTAGTGGGGTCACTTGTCGTGTGACGTGAACCCAAGGTCCCGGTTGAGGCCATCCCCATGGGTACCAAACTTGGCTATCAGCCTCTGCTCGGCCTGTCCCAAAGTCCGCCTTGGACGATGGTCACCCGAAGGTCCAAGGTTGAATTTCCTGGACCACTGAAGTGTCCTCCGACTGGGAAGAACACTTCTGTCTGTTGATTGTTGTGTGGTATCCATTCATCTGCTCCCGTAGCCTCTGCTTAGTCTTGCCAGTGTACCATTTCTCAGGGCATCCTTGCCTGCAGCATATGAGATAGACAACGTTAGCTGAGTCAAATGAGTACGTGCAGCATACATGGTGGGAGGTGTCCCCACGTGTAACGATGGTATCTATGTCAACACTCTGACACGTCTTGCAGCATCTGTCGTGACAGGGTTCGAGCAGAGTTGATATCCAAGTTCGGTACCCATGGGGATGGCCTCAAATGGGACCACGGCTATGAAAATATAGGAAGAAGTCTTATCTATGTGCTGCACTGAAAGGAGGAACATGGCTAATAGAAACTGCAGCATGTTTAGGAAAATGAAGCTTTTAGTGGGGACCCAATATTGGTGCTCATGGTTATTTGCACCACTGCTGAAGTTATTTTACTCTGTGGTTACTGCAACACAGCTGCAAAGCTATGGCAACAATTCTTAATCTGGTGGGATTGACAGCTAATCAGCAACATGGTTTAATGTGATCAAAATCCTCCTTAACATGATACAAAGTACTATCCCTGTAATTGTAAAATCCTGTTTGTGACTTTTCACAAGTGAAGCACATTAATGAACCAGGCAGTGGTTGACTTTTCTATAACTATCTCATTCTATCTAATTCTTGACCAGTGTGTCAAAAGAAACCTCATAATTCAAACAGACAAGTATATGGTTTAAAAGACTGCTGGAGAAACTCAGCAGGTCTGATAGCAGCAGAGAGAAATTGAGTTATTGTGGAGTTAATGTTATGAGTTCAGCATGACTTCTTTGGAACTGAAGGGATCTGGAAAGTTTGTGCTTTTATATGCCATGGATAAGGGGAGAGAACAAGGTACCGATAAGATAGATGCCCAGAACAACAAAAAAGGGAGTGCTGATTATAATACAGTAGAGATCTAGATGAAGACTGTGTTAATGGTAGGTGGTAATATCAAAACTGGGTCAACTGTGCTGAGAGCAACCCATGCAAATGAGACACTGAGGGAAGGGGGCAGGGGGTCAATCAAAATGGAGGTCAGGGTTCCTGGCATGAAGTTGTTGAATTTTATTAAGTCTTGGAAAGTGTAAGGTTTGAGTGGAAAACGAGGCAGCATTCTCATTGGGTTTTGCTTGAACACTGCTTTAGACATGTTCATAAGAATGCAGGGTGGTATACTGAAGTAGCAAGTCACTGGGAGGTTAGAGCCCTTGTTGTCAGAGCAGAGTATTTCACTGGGCTCCAAGCACTGATCCCTGTGGTACCCCACTAATTACTGGCTGTCAGTCAGAAAAAAGGCTCATTATTTCTTCTTTGTTTCCTTGCCAGCCAGTTCTCTATCCATGTTAGTACAGCACCCCTAACCCCCCACACATGCTTTTATTTTACATGCTGGTCTCTGTGGTGGGACTTTATTGAAAGCCTTCTGAAAGTTGAAGTAAACCACACCCTCTGGTACCTCTGTACTTGGTGTCTGGCTAACTGGTCTATAATTCACTGTTTTCTTAGTATCTCTTTTTGTAAAATAGTGAGATTACAGTAACTATTTGCCAGAGTCTATAGAATCTTGAAAGATGCCCTTCAATGCATTCGAGGCTCACTTTCATAAACACTGAAGGGTGAAGATTATCAAACCCTGGGTATTTTGTATGGCCTCCCGTCCCATCGATTTCCCCACAAATACGGACTTCCTTCAGTTTCTCCCTCTCACTAGACCCTGTGTTCCCAAACATTTTTTTTGGAACGTTGTTTGTGTTATCCTTAGTGGAGACCGAACCAAAACATGCACTTAATTGGTCTGCCAGCTCTTTGTTCTCCATTACAACTTCCCATGTTTGTGACTGTACACAAACTACACTTACCTTCTCTGATCTTTTTATCTTCACTGAACAGGAGGAAAACAATACTCAAGATAGGAAGAGATAAGTTCAGTGCAGCACGAACTGGCTGAAATGATTTTTTTTTGAAGGCAGTCCTGTTTATGAATTTTGGGAAGAAGTGGGCTCTGTGGAGCTTGGAGACTGGTGGGAAGGTCTCTAGAGGAGATGAGGTCACTAAATGATTTGCTGTGTTAAAGTAATTACTGGACTGTGTGTTACCCTTGTGCAGTTCTAGTTTTTAATATCTCAGCAAATGAACTCTACTTTCAACTAAAGTACAATATTCATCTTAAGTTGGAAAAAGGTGGCCACATGCTTGCCTTGTGGAATCCTGCCATCTACTGGATGATCATAAAATGCATTGCAAGTAGCTGTGGAATATGACTTGGCCAGTGCATTCTGTCTACTTAGGCAGATGCTTAATAGACAGTGACCTGTGCTCAGCGATAATAAGGTAGGAAACTGTCACTTTTAAAAGAGGAGAAACTGTTAGAAATCAAGGGGCTTTTCTCTTTTAGAACTGCTGTGCCCTTTGTTTATCTGTACTCTTTAAAGCTATTGCCTCATTCTTTTTGAGAGAGATAGCAGAAGTGACTGAAATAATGATCCAATAGCAATATCGTACTTGGCTTCTAGCAGGCCTGTATCCTTCTGGAAGTTCACAAAGAACTGTCAATTGGCATGCAAATGCTAAAGTGAAGTTTTCAGAGTTTAGCATAAGTATAGGCAGCTGTTAAATATTGTAGAGCAAGAAATCAGTTTGGAGTTATGTTATTATAGTAAATGTTGTGTAGTCTATAGTATTCAATTTTATTCATAAAATTGAAAGTTAAAACTTTCATAACATGTTACCTCTCCACCAAAAATACTTCAGAAATATTTAAAAATTGGATCATCTTGATGTTGTTTCTGGTGAATTTCAGTTGTACAAAACACACTTTATGTTTTCACACCATACAGCCTTTACAGCACCATTAGTCAATGTATTTTTTAAGTTGATGTTCTGAGGTGTTGCCTTTTTGCTTTTCAGTTCTTCCTCCTCTTTTTTAATTTTGTTTTGTTTGTCTTTATTCTCATTTGTAGATCAGTTATTCTAATACCCATTATTGGGAAATAGAGTCTGTGACAAGGAGAGGATGGCTGACCTCCTGGAAAATTGTGAACTACTCCGAGAGCCAATATCGGTTTGTGAAGAGTCATTAATGTATAAGGAACCTTATTTAGCCACCAAGTCAAAAGCTTTATGGACAGGGATGGGTCAATGGATGCTATTTATTTGGATAAAGACCCTCAAAAACTGTTAGTTAAAGTTGAAGCTTCTGAGATTGGAGACAGATTTTTATTTTATATACTGGAGAGAGATTATTGACCTAATTAGGAAATTGGCAGGAGAAGAATCAGGATGAGAGGCAGGTGCCTGCTGGTGGGAGGTGACTAATGCTGTCCTACAAGTATCCGTGTTGGAATCTCAACTATTTCTTGAATCTATTAACAAATATAATAGAATAGAGGGCCAATAGAAAAGGTTTAGGGGGATACAGTCCAAATGTTGGCAAATGGGACTAGATTCATTTAAGATATCTGGTCAGGATGGACGAGTTGGACCGAAGGGTCTGTTTCCATGTTGTACAGCTCTGTGCACACACAGATGTAAACGTAACCGACAGACTATTTGTTATATTTCACAGCATGTGAAAATTATAAAATTTCTGTAAGCTAAAATGTATCTTTTTACAATTGCAACATTTTAGAGGCATTTAGATGGGTCTATGAATAGGAAGGGTTTGGAGGGATATGGGCTGGGTGCTGGCAGGTAGGACTAGATTGGGTTGGGATATCTGGTCAGCATGGACGGGTTGGACCGAAGGGTCTGTTTCCATGCTGTACATCTCTATGACTCTACAGTAAATCTTTATTCTGATAAACTTGTTGGGTCATGTTATATGCATTCAAGGAAGCTTTGTAAACTGTTATTTTAGCTGCTTCTTAGTGACTCCTGCTGCTAACTGCTTGTACACTATAATTATTGAAGCTAGATCTTTCCCTAGTAGTCAGTCAGCTGCTTGTGTTTTTTTAAATCATGGCTTCTGGTTATAAAATGATTATTTTATTTTTGCTGGTTGTTCTTATTCAGAATTATCTGAGAAATTGACGTCTATCAAATACTGTGCAAGGGCAAGAAAAGTGATGCTTAAAAGAAAAATAGACAGTAGAAGATAGAAGCAGAGATCGAGAAGGAGGAAGGGCAAAAGAAGCTTTATGGATTAAAGAAAATAGAGCAGGGAGAGGGTAAAAAGGTGGGAGATAGAACATAGAACATAGAACAATACAGCGCTGAACAGGCCCTTTGGCCCTCGATGTTATGCCAACCCATGAATTATTCTCAGCTCGTCCCCATACACTATCCCATCATCATCCATGGATTGTTCTAAGGATCTAAGGATTGTTTAAATCTCCCTAATGTGGTTGAGTTAACTACATTGGCAGGTAGGGCATTCCTCACCCTTCCCACTCTCTGAAATGGGGAAAATTGAAATGGGAAAAAGTGAATAGAAGGGAAGGCAGCAGAGGAATGTTACAAGAGATGGTAGGATAAGAAGAGGAAATCAGAATAATAGTTAGCTTCCAGGTGAGGCTACTCATCCCATTCTGTCTGCATCTGCTCTCTGGGCACTTTCACTTAGTGTTAGTCTCCTGGCATTTCCCTGCGGCCAATATATTGCTTTTATTTTTTAAAGTTGTTGTGAAGATCTGTAGCTCGGATTGTGCATGAGGTGGTTGGTTCGCTCGTGGAGCTGCTGGGTTATTGAACAGATGTTTCATTACCATGCTAGCTAACATCATCAGTGCGACTTCCATGAAGCACTGCTATTCTGTCCCGCTTGGTTTTTATGTGGTCTGGTCTGTTGGGGTGAGTATCACTTCTGTGTCTTCTCTGCAGCAGTTTGTACGCTGGATCTGTCTATGTTTGTTGATGGCCTTTTTGGTTGAAAACCAGGCTTCCAAGAACTCGCTGGTTAGCTTGTCCTAGAATGGTTACTTTGATGTAGTCGAATTGATGGTTCTCTTGGTCTGCTTGTACGGAGAAAAGGAAGAGTGGAGCATGTTTTGTTGCCAGATGGTATTAGACCCAGCGTACAAATGCTGCACTCACCACAACATTGTTGTATTTCTTCCTATTCATCAAGCTTAGAATATAGTGTGCTTTATTAACAGCTCTCTACCTGTCCAACCATCTATAATAACTTATGTATATGTGCAGTCAGGTCTCTTTTACAGAAGTAGCCCTTTATTTTATACTGCCCATTCATGTCCTTTTTTCCAGAGTGCACCACCTCAAACTCAATACTGGTCACCATTCCACTTACTTGCAGAAATCTCCTTAAAATCCTAAACTGTCCTACTCACAATTTACAATTCTTTGTGTTGTCTACAAACACTTGAAATCAGCCAAGATCTGATCATTCCATATGTATGTATACTGTATCTCAGAGTCACATTATCAAACCCTCGGAGCTCTGGTACAAACTCCTTCCAGCCTGAAAAATACCCATGAATCATTACGTTCAGTTTCCTATGCCTCAGCCTTTTTTGTATTCTTGCTTTTTTTCAATTCCATGACCGATAACTTTCCTCAAGTCATGTGACACTATGTCTAACTATCTAACACCACACGGTGGCACAGTGGTTAGCACTGCTGCCTCACAGCACCAGAGACCTGGGTTCAATTCCCGCCTCAGGTGACTGACTGTGCGGAGTTTGCACGTTCTCCCCGTGTCTGCGTGGGTTTCCTCCGGGTGCTCCGGTTTCCTCCCACAGTCACAAAGATGTGCAGGTCAGGTGAATTGGCCATGCTAAATTGCCCGTAGTGTTAGGTATGGGGCATGGGTATGGGTGGGTTGCGCTTCGGCGGGTCGGTGTGGACTTGTTGGGCCGAAGGGCCTGTTTCCACACTGTAAGTAATCTAATCTAGAAAAAAACCATTTGGAAGTCCATGTCTGCTACATTAAGAGCTTTGCCTTCAAAAGCCCTCTATTACCACCTCAATAAAATTCAAGCACATTAGTTAGACATGAGTCTTCCTGAACAAATCCATGTTTACTGTTTGGAATCAATTTGCGTTTCGATGTGATTTAATTTTATCTTGACTAATTCTGTCTAGAAAGTTTTGCATCACTTTGTAAAACTGACTGGTCTATAATCACTAAGCCTGCCTTTATTTGAACTACCTATCCATTTACTACCCTCTTAATATTAAAATGCTTATAGTGATGTTGGAATAACCTTTGGCTGCCATTCTGTTTTCATAATCTCTCTTTGCTTTTTTACTTTGCTTTGTCAACTCCCTTCTGAACCTTTTGTATTTTGCCATGGTTCTCCATTTTATTGACTACCTGACACCTTCCATTAGCACGCATTTTTAACTTAATTTCTATCTACTTCATCATCCTGGGAGCTATAGATTTGTTTGTCTTGACTTTCACTTGAGGGAATATACCTTGATTATGTTGAAGTCATTTTGTTTTTGAAGGTAGCCCATTGTTCGCTAGTTTTTTTCCACTGGTCTTTGGTTCCATTCTATCTGACTGAGCTCTGTTCTTGCCCCGGTGAAGTCAGCTCTCCACCAGTTGATTATTCTTTCTGTGGATTGACCAATATCATTTCCACTGAAATCTTAAACCTTATAATGCAATGATCACTGTCTGCTAAATGTTCCACCGTTGTCACTGATCTTCTTACCCCACCTCATTCTTGTGAACTTTGTCCAGTATGGTCTCTTTTTCTCTTGTGCTGGATATACTCTACTGTTGGAAAATCTCCTGAACACAATCGAGGAATGTTTGTCCTTTGCATCACCTTACATTATCAGTTTCCCAGTCTATATAGTTAATTAATTAGATATTAATTAAATACCTAATTAACACTCACTATAATTATTCTGTGATATTTACACCTACTTTGTAATTCACTTAGATTTGTTCCTCAGATCCTTGTCCCTTGTTGGTGGTCTATAGATTACGCAAACATTGCAATTGCACACTTATTATTTCTTGGCTCTAGCCAAATTGGTTTGTCCTTGAATTATCCTCTTTTTTAAAACACTGGAATGCACTTCTGAATCAAACGCGTTACTCTTCCTTCCCCTCTTTTTCCTATATTTTCTGAACAACTTGTAGTCAGGGATATTTATCATCCAGACCTGTACTTCCAAAAACCAGGTTTCCATTATTGTTGAAATATCATAATCCCACAAGGCAATTTGTACCCGTAACTCCCCAAACATATTAACCATACTTGTCCTTTTGTGTACATACAATGTAACCCTGATTTTTGAATTCATTATTTTCTCTCTGACTTCCAACTTCATCTATTACTTTTACTATTCTTTATTTTAGTGCTGGATACCTCTCCCAGAATTTTATGCACTCTAGTATTCCTATCTAACAGCCTCTGCTGGTTCCCTCACCCTTCTGAGTTCATTTAAACCCTCTACAACAGCACTAGCAAAATGCCCCGCGAGTACTTTAGTTCCGGCTTTGATCAGATCAACCAGTCTGGCTTGTACAGGTGTCATCTCCTCCAGAGCCAGTCTCGGTGTCCCAGGAATCTAGACTCATTTTCGTGCAGCATTTTTCCAGTAATCTATTCATGTAACTTTCATGTAACTCATGAAAGCGTTCACCTTTCTGAATTTGCTTTTGTGTGGCTCTCGGAGCAATCTGGAGACTAGTACTTTCAAGTCATAGAGTAATACAGTACAGAAACAGACCTTTTGGTCCAAAGAGTCCTTGTCAACCATAATCCTGAACTTAATAGTCCTACCTGCCTGCGCCTGGCTTTTATGCCTCCAAACGTCTCCTATTCTTCTACTTATCTAAATGTCCTTTAAATGTTACAATTGCAGCTGCATCCACCACTCCCTCTGTAAGTTCATTCCACACACACGAACCACTCTGTTTAAAATAAATTGCCTCTCATGTCGTCCTTTAAATCTTTGTCCCCTCACCTTTAAAAATATGCCCTCAGTCTTGAAATCCTCCACCCTGGGAAAAGACATCATCTTATCTATACCCCTCATTATTTTATAAACCTCTATAAGGACACCTCTCAATCTCCTGTGCTCCAATGAAAAAAGTCCCAGCCTATCCAACCTGTCCCTGTAATTCAAACTCTCCATTCTGAGCAACGCCTGGTAAATCTCTTCTGAATGCTCTCCACCTTAATAATTTCCTTCCTATAATGGGATGACCAGAAGGAACCTCACCAATGTCCTGTATAACCCCAACACTGCATCCCAACTCCTAGATTCAAATTTATGAGCAATGAAGACAAGCATGGTAAATGCCTTATTCACCACCTTTTCTATATTTGATACAAACTTCAAAGATTTTATGTATACGAAGTCCTACTCGCTAAATTTCTATCTGATATGACCCCACAATCTCCAAACTAACTATTCCTATTTTGGGCGGCACGGTGGCACAGTGGTTAGTACGGCTGCCTCACAGCGCCTGAGACCCGGGTTCAATTCCCGACTCAGGCGACTGACTGTGTGGAGTTTGCACGTTCTCCCCGCGTCTGCGTGGGTTTCCTCCAGGTGCTCCGGTTTCCTCCCACAGTCCAAAGATGAATTGGCCATGCTAAATTGTCTGTAGTGTTAGGTAAGGGGTAAATGTAGGGGTATGGGTGGGTTGTGCTTCGGCGGGTCGGTGTGGACTTGTTGGGCCGAAGGGCCTGTTTCCACACTGTAAGTAATCTAATCTAATCTAATCTAATCTGTTCATTAGTGTCAATGTGGACCGTGACTGCCGACTTTACTCTCACGCTCTTGCCCTTCCTCCCTCCCCCTTGCTCGCTCGCTTGCTCTCTCCCCCCTCACTTGCTCGCTCGCTTACTCCCTCCCTATCTTTGTCTTCTGTCCCCTTGTCTCACCCCGCAAAAGGAGTGTCCTGCAGTTGTCCTGAGACAGCTTAGACCTTAGCACCAAAGAGTCACCACACCATTCCTGGCTGACGGCTGTAGAAACACATGTTCCCCTAACTAAGGAATGTTAATACTGCCCTTTCAAACTTCCTTCTCTCCTCCTGTAAAGTTGGGTCATCGATGGTACCATGGGCATGGGTTTTGCTGCACTCCTCCAAGGATATATCCTATCAAGGCCTGTTGAAATCTTTAATGATTCAATTAGATCACTTTTTTTTAAACTTAAATATATATAGCCTATAAATGCTCAACTTTATTGATACACTCCTTTCATCCTGGGAATCAGCATAATGCACCTTCTCTGAACCTCTTCCAAAATGCCTCTCCTTTAAAAGGGCTCTTTTTATACAGTGTAGTATCCTTTTCTCTGAGCCAGAATGTCTAGGTTCAAGTCCCAGGATGTGTCATAACAGGTCTGAACACGTTGGTTTAAAAATAACTATCCCTCCTTCAGAAAAGAGATTAAACCTCACCCAGTCACCTAGGTCTCATTGCCTTGTACAGTTGTAGGAAGACATCCACTTTAATACTTTTTATACTTTATTCCCTTACAATTAAGACCCAAGTTCCATATGCCTTCCAGTTACTTGCTTTATCTGCATGATGATGTTTTGTGATTCATGTAGCAAGGGAGTCAAACCCCCTCCGTACCATTTATTCGGCTATTACATTTAGTTTCCTATTGTTCCCCTCAAACTAGATAAGTTCACAATTTTCAACATTTTACTTCATTTTGCCAAATGTGCTTAATCTATCCACATCCTTTTAAAGATTCTCTAAATCATTCATACAACCTCTATTCCTCCTAATCTTCATATCATCAGCAAATGTAACTACAATACTGAATGTCTTTTTAACTCAGGTCAATAATATTGATTAGCAATAGTTGGGCCTCTTCAGAATTAAGCTCCAGAGTTCCATATATGTGCAGCAAAGGTGATGCCATTGGAATCCAGGGTTGGCTGTGATAAGTATTAAAAGTCTGTGGCTAGATAACACTGCAGGAAAGTTTAGTCAGGATTTTTTTTAAAGCCAATTTGCCATACTTGTTGCCATATCAATGGTTCCTGCACACACTATTTTCAATCTGGGGTTTGGGACGTGGGATACAATCAAGCCGTCTGAAGGCTGAGCAGTTTGAATATAGCCATGAAGCTGGGCAAGTCTTAAGGTGTGCTGTTTAGTATGTATGCCTCAGTTGGGGTATAGGCTATTATGCCTCTTGCTTCTCCAGTTAATGTAAAGCAAATGCTTGACCATCTGCTTCTGTTGATACATTCCAAATAGCTTATTATGAATGTTTGACTGTGTTCCAAGACTGAATTTAGCACATATTTGTTTACAGTTTGAGAGGAGTTTAAGCTTTGACATTTTTATAAAGTTTGAATAAATTATTAGTTCTTTCTCTGTATTTTGATTGCCACATTTTGATTCATTGGACTAAATTTAAAGGTGTGGTGGATAACGTTGCTGTGTATGGTACAGTATGGTTGACATTCTGGTTGTAAAAGCTGCAGTTTTACAAAGCCGATTTCTGACTTTTTCATGAGCATTTTGAGACTTGCCATTGTTGTTATTATATATAATTTATTGAGTTTGAATTTAGAGAATACTGGGCGATTTGTTAGTAAAGGAGCATGGGAAGACTTTCAAATGGTTCCCAAAACTATGCTATGCTCTCAACTCCTCTGAGGCTAGTCTGACTCCAGGAATATTGCAGGTACTATGAGATATCTGTAGTACAGTAGAACACATTTGGTTCAGAGTGTAAGGTGCTGGCCCTTTCCATACACAGGTGAAAGTTGCTGTCGCCAGGAATAAGAGTTGGAATTTCAGCATAAGGTCCTGTCTACCATTTTCAAGACCTCTGTAGTCAAACCAAATCTGTGAATATCCAGTGCATGATGGTTTTAACTCCTGTGAAAATAATGCCAATAAATAATACCAATGTAAATAATATCAAGAGAACTGAATGCTGCAAATCAGAAACAAAAATAGAAATTGCTGGAAAAGCTCAGCAAGTCTGGCAGCATCTGTACAGAGAAAGCAGAGTTAACGTTTCGGGTCTGGTGACTTTAAATCTGAGGAAAGGTCACCGGTCCTGAATGTTAACTATGATTTCTCTTCATCAGTTTGTAAATTGGCCATAAAGCCCCATTCTATTAGTGCTACATATCTCCCTGCTAATTAGGGTGTTAGTTTTTTTTTCAGTTCGCGTGCCGATGCTCCTATTCTCCAACTGAATGCTACTAAATCTTCCGTTTTTACAAAAGTGCAGGTACACATTTTTTTAAAGAGTAGTTAGCTGCTTCTAGTTTCTGCTCCCAGTTCTCCTGTTCCAGCTCCTGCTTTACTGCCTTGTTCATTTTTTCCCCAACTATTATATGTAGCCAATTCAAATGGTTTGTATTTTTTCTAAATCTGAAAGTCATTGATACACGATATGTAAACATGAATAGACATTGCCCTAATGTACGAAAGAAACTGGGAAGACCTGCAGAATCTGTATTCTCGTGCTTGAGAATTTTTATTGCTCTTAACCTGTCACAGATTTCTTACAGTCTTGCCTATATGAAATCACAAAGTTTTAAATCATGAAAGCATTGCTTTCAGAATAACATGGAAGACCATTCCCCCCACTCCCTCTCTGTTTATAAGTGCACATCTTGGTATTTATTGGATTGAAACAATATCACTTGACAACTTGAAAATTGCCAATTTGACAGATTTTTAAAAAATAAAAAGTAGTTATTAGTTTGCTGCTGTTTAAAATCAGTGTCCCTTTAGATGCTAGATGGATGCTAGAGAGTGTGCAGCTTGGGATTTCTGTTGCAGGCTGATTTCACTGGGGGATTTATGCAAGAAATTGTAGGTTAACTTTTTCCAGCTTTAAATGCAGGACAGAGTACAGCACTGCTTTATCAAGTATGCTCCTTTGCTGATTTGATTTGGTGGGAGTGTGGGAGGGAGTGATGGGATGTGCATGTGTGTGTGGAGTGGTTAGGGGGCTGACTGGGGGGGAGTGCGAGAGAGAGAAAGAGAGCGGATGGTAGGTTGGCGGTATGTGAGGAGGCGTGGAGAATTGCCTTGTTAAACCATCAGCTGAGGGGCCCACAGGAAATGAACTCTCCATCCTCCAGTTAATATTGACCTCCTGGCTTCTGTCCAAGTTGTGCTGCAGTTGAATAGCAAAGCAGCACAGTTTTACCATTCAGTACTCGGTCGACTCCTACAGCGTATGGCAGCTTTGAGACGAATGTTATTGGAGAAAGCTGCTGTTTCTTCCCTCGTCGAGAAATCACTTGAGTCATAAACAGTGAACATGTGAAAATAAGTTCTACTTTTATAAATTCCAAGTTAACAGAAAATGTTGGGATGTAGAATTGTGCCCCCGAAAAAAGTGGCAGTTTTCCCATATCATGGGAAGTTGAGAAAGTTTTACTGCAGGGAGAGTGGAATGGATAATTTGGAATTCTGGACTTGCTTAAAGGAAGAACATTATAAATTTGATTACTGAGAAAGTAAGGGACAGATCACGGCTCAAGCATGCGTCGCTTTGACAAGCTGAAGAAATCCTTTCCATTTTTGGCACGATTTCATGTTTATAAAGTAAGTTGGGTGGTTTAGATTTTTTTGAAAATGGCATTTCTTGATTTAAAAAAACAGCAGTTGTTGATAGGCCTAGATCATAAAGAATGAAAATGTGCTATTTTTTCTAAGACTAATGAGTATCAAAGAATTTACCTATGCTAAACATGCACCTGATGTGAATAAATATGAGTATGTAGCTTGTAAAGCTGTTCAGTATCTCATATTGACGTATGCACTAATTTGTTGTATATTGTTATGATGGTGTCACAGTTAAAGGATTCACTGCAATGTGTTTATGCTCCTTTGCTTGGTAAGGAGCTTCAAACTTGTAGCAGTGCAATTCTCTCTGATCACCAATGCAAGTAGAGATGGTTTTCTCTGTTTTACAGTTACATTAACATTTTCATTTACGTTAGTCGTTAAAGGGGACTTTTACTCCTGAGTGTCCAAGAAGTTCGTTATGCAGCTATATGACATTCTACGGGCTTAGTTCAGTCAATAATATAAAAGAATGAACAAAAACAAACATTACTTTTAAAGATTGTTTTTAATAATGTGGTTTCCTTGTTGGTCCAAAATGGACTTTTCCTCATGTTGAAGATAATTTCTTTCAAAGCCATTTGAAAGTTTTACGATATGAACTTTTCTTTTAAGGATGATCAACTAGAGAAGAGCTGCTCTCAGGGGTGCTGGAGTACAGATTAGATACAAAAAAGATTTTGCAGCCAATGAATTGGTCTGATCATGTTTCAACTGTTATCTCTTGGGATGACCTTGTACTGGCTGACATTTTTTTTAAAAAAGCTGTAAATGCTGGAACCTGCAAAAAATGGCCCAAAATGCAGGAAATACACAATAAGGCTGCCTTCTTTGAAAACAAAAAGGCAGCTAAATATTTCATTTGTAAACATTTATCTGGACGTATGCACACCCGAAGCATTTGCTTGTCTTCCCTTTTCAGAGGCTGATGGACTTTTTAGGACTTTGCAGATTTAACTTATGAGCACCAGATTTATTTATTTGTTTTCCCCTACTCAATTTTATTGCTCTTCCTTCGGCATTTTGGCCATGAATGGGTTTTATCCTGTCCTCCCCCAACCTCCACACACATTTTGTAACAGTAGTCCTTTTATAATCAGAAATAGGACCGCTACCTAATTTTCATATTTCTCTTGCTAACTGTAATGTAAATTGTGTTTCTGTCAATGGTGTCAGAAAACTACCTCACATGTCCCCATCAAATAGTGCAACGTTTCGAGAATAATCTCCTCTATTTTCCAACTCTGGATAGAAAAATCACTTCGCAAGTTTGCAGAAACTCACTTGCAAGTGGGCCAAACATTTTCAATAAACTGTGTGAGCAAGGAAATATCAATGTTCCAAAACGTAAACCCTAATTTAACGTCCATTGTGGAAGTCAAAAAGCAGAAGGCTAGTGTAGAGGACAGATAAATACATTTTGTGCCAAGTGTTCTCCAATATTTATTTATTGGGTTAAAACAGTTACGTAACAGTTGATATTAAAAAGTAAAATTCTTTGCCACAGTTGGCTGAGTGGAGGTCTGCTTGATGAGGACTTCCCACTCTGAAAATATTACTGATATGAATGTGCTCTAGAATATAATAGCGGTTATTGCTATCTCTGTAATCTCATCTGGCCCCTTCTGAGCATTACTCGTTTTAACTTCTGCTATTGGTGACTGCCTTCAGTTTTCAGTGCCGTAAAGTTCAGGAATTCTCCTTCTAAGTATTTCCATCTTTTTTTTCTCTCAATTAAGGTGCTCTTTAACAGACATCTATGACCAAGGCTTTGGTAGTTTGTCTTCATACCCCCTTATGTTGCTATATATTAAATTGTTTGATAACACTCTTGTGGACCACCTGACAGCATGTTGGTGTTATAATACACTCAAGTTATTGTTGCTTTGAACCATCTTGTGAATCAAATGGAAGTTATCTGAATCCAGTGCCAGCTAGGTTTGCAGGTTACTGTTATCCTACTAATAGTTTATGGGATTAGCCAAATCATTGGTGGATAAATATATTAGTAAGATCATGTGATATAACTGCACTAACATCTGGGATTCAGATGGTGTGGGTAGTGATTTAACACAATAATTTAAAAGCAAAGGGATCAAGGAAATGATTTGGAGGAAGTCCTACGATAAAACACAAGTGTGGAGCAGATGGGAAAAAATGTTATGTGTACAAGAACAGTTGTGAGGCAGCCAGTGAGCTGGAAGGATACACGGATAGCAAAAAATAGAATTTGTAGACTTTTGGATTTGAGAGGGTTTTTTTTGTCATTTTCATCTTGTTAATTTTATTATGAGGAATGGGACACCTGACTGCTTCTCACTCCCACAGGTTTGTGAAAGGATTACAGTGAAAACGAAAGACCCAGGAGCACAACTTTGCATCAATATGATCAGTTTTGAAGCATTCATTAAGTTGTTAGACAGAATGCCAAAATGTGCACATGCTTGCATGCCATTCTGCAGTAAATTTTGATAAACTTAGGTTTGCCTTGGGTTTGTTTCTATTCTGACATGCTGATGGTGTGTCATATCTGGATCAAACATGTTTGAGAAGAAGGCTACCTTAAAAATGGCAGTCTGAGTTGAATATTGAAAAGAAGAAGAATAGGAAATGGTGATAATTTAAGACATTCATCAGTTTAAATCAATAACTATAACAAACACCTTGGAAATGATCATTTTTTTTAATAGTATGTTACATTATATCAGTTTATTAGCATTTGTTTGCTCTCTTTTGTTGCAAATATTCTACTGGTATTCTCTGGATGACCTGTCTTTTATTGAGGTTGCAGCTATTTTTCAAACTGTGTCGATGGCATAAAAGGATTTCAATTGGGCATGATTGATCTCCAATTGCTGTGGAGAGAATTAGCTGTTCTGTACAGCTTACACCCAGTACTTTCATATCACTCACATCATAATTAAATACTGAAAATATTGCTTTCTGTGTACATTTTTGAACAGTCAAACTCTTAAATGTGGAAGAGCTTTCTTGGAGTGAGGTAGATTGCACTTTAGAATATTTCATTTCAAGTGTAAATCTTTGAATGTAGATCCCTTTTATTCTGAACTTTCCACCCTGTATGCACTTTTCCCTTGCATCCTCTCCCCTTACATAAATCCCCATCACAATGTGACATTTAATTTCCTGTATAATATATGCTCAGGGTCTGACTAGTCAAAATTGTCAAATGTATGCTATTTGCAGTCCACCTGAGTTTTTGTGCAGCAGAATGCTCACTTTGGAATGGTAACAAATCTATAAACCATGGCCAGCTTTGGAGCTGTGCCTTGCATGATTGAGAAATTAATTCCAGAATTTACTGTTTTTGTTTTTTCTGCTAGACTGCACCGCTAGGTGGAATGAAAACTCAATGTTTTAATTGACACATGTTTTTAGTCTCATTCGCTGTGCTCTTTCTTGGCTGAGGACGCAGGTCTGTCCTGCAGCATTTATGTTACACATGTTTTCTTCAGTCAGCAATATGGTGTGGCTTAGCAACAGGTAACACCAGATATAATGGGATTTCATGCAGCCTTGGGTTGGGCTGTGTTGGTATGGGGAAAGATTTGTGTGACATAGTAGGAGATCAGCTGATCCATGTAGCCTATCCCACACTCAAGATGGCTTTAGCTTCATGACTAGCCAATTTCTCCCTGCCTACAGTCTGTAAATATGTAATCTTATGTAGGATAAAATAAAAGATAAAAAGAATACCATAAAGGGAAAAAAACTCTTAAATTCACTCTAATCCTTTCATGTGAAAATATGATATAATCTCTAGATTTGCCTTTTATTTTGAAACTGGAGAATGACAGGCATCTGTTTTGCGTGTTTAAAACAGTACAAATTTGTGGGTGAGTGTGCCAGTAGCCAATGATGGCGTGTTTTGCTAAGCAGCTGCATAATCAAAAATATTTAGCTAGAGGAGGCGTTGAATCGTCCACTTCAAGGGATGATTGCTTGTGACCACTCTGTTTCCTGCTGGGTGGACTGTAATTGGCACAGTTTTTTTTGTGTACGTTGTTTGTTTAGAATCTGATGTTTGCAAATAAAAAAACTTGCTCTGCACTCTCAAAATCAAATTCATTTGTCTGGTGTGAAATGTGCCACATAGAACACAGCTTTTTAAAGCCATTTCCAGAACAGTGATAGCACTGTGCTTTTGGAGAGAAAACACTCAACTCCCGGCTGCCTCATTCATACTTCAAGATGGCCTGTACAAAAGTGGATTATGTTATGCAAATTCAAACACTTTCTAAGTAGAATTGTAGTGAAAGCTACAGTCTTGGTGCTTGGACTCTTGCAAACCAATTTTGTTTAGAGATCTATAATGATCTATTTTCTGTGACTAGAGCTGGTGCAGTGTAACTTCAATGGAACTTCTAATTAATTCATCTGGGCTTTAGTGACTCTTTCATTCCGAATCACTATTGTTATAAGAAATTGTTTTATTTAATGTACAAATGCTAACTGAGGTTGAATCGTGAATCATGTATTGGAAGTTATTGCTTCAAAAGGTTACAGCTGACAGTCTATTATGGGATGAGGAAATTGCACTTTTGACTTTGGGGGGTTTGGATAGGTTAATTATTCCATAGTTTCAAAAGTGCTGTCAGTATTTTTCAACATGTGCTTTGTACACCATTAATTTGAATGATAGAATACTTTTCTGAGGACCAAGTTCCATAACCCATTCTGTTATCGGATGATTTCAGACATTTATATTTTTATTTTTTCTCAGGATTGTTTTTTGTAATTGGGTGAGATAGTAGCAAAAAACAGTGAAAATTGGCTGCAGTGGTTACTGCTGTCCTCTGTATCAAGCTTCATTTTTCTTTGCACTGCAACACCCCAAAACTCAGTATATATAAATACTGGTGGGAAGGGGTAAGGCTCAGATTCCTGTCACACTTTCATTTTCCTGTCTCAATTTCCCTGTTGCCAACCTAGCCAAATTTTTTTAATGTTGCTGAATGTTTTAAAATGCCTTAAAATGCTTTGGTGAAGTAACCCTGTATTGAAGTTTTGCATTACTTTTTCACTATTGTAGAAACAATTATATGCATTGTTATTTTATTGGACTTTAGTCAATACTGCTGTCAGTCAATATCAAATTTATAGTCGACTGCGAAAGTCGCATCGTCCTGACAAAATAATGTCTGATTGTCAGCGCTGAAAATGTGTTGCTGGTTAAAGCAGGTTAGGCAGCATCCTAGGAACAGGAAATTCGACGTTTTGGGCCAGAGCCCTTCATCAGGAATGAGGAGAGTGTGCCAGGCAGGCTAAGATAAAAGGTAGGGAGGAGGGACTTGGGGGAGGGGCGATGGAGATGTGATAGGTGGAAGGAGGTCAAGGTGAGGGTGATAGGCTGGAGTGGGGTGGGGGCGGAGAGGTCAGGCAGAAGATTGCAGGTTAGGAGGGCGGTGCTGAGTTGAGGGAACCGACTGAGACAAGGTGGGGGGAGGGGAAATGAGGAAACTGGAGAAATCTGAGTTCATTCCTTGTGGTTGGAGGGTTCCCAGGCGAAGATGAGGCGCTCTTCCTCCAACCGTCGTGTTGTTATGTTCTGCCGATGGAGGAGTCCAAGGACCTGCATGTCCTTGATGGAGTGGGAGGGTGAGTTAAAGTGTTGAGCCACGGGGTGGTTGGGTTGGTTGGTCCGGGCATCCCAGAGGTGTTCCCTGAAGTCCAGCTAAGTTTTTGCAGTGAGTCTTTGGGTCTTGTTTTGGGTCACTAGAATAAGCAGCGTCTGGAAGTCAGATATTTGGAGGGAAAAAAAAACTGTTTTTCACACCATTCAAGTGAAGTTCACTGCCAGCTAACCATAAGTAGTGATTGTACAGAAATCTGTAATCCAAAACGATTTAGTGTGCTATGTCATGTCAAATTGTTTTCTCTATTATTTATAATATTCAGCAGTATGGTTCTAAGAGAATCTGTATTACGCTAATATTTAATTATTCTGTTCTCAATTTTAATCACTTTGTAAAGTTCGATATGTGACTTCCCCTTGTTAGCTTGACTTTTGGCTTCATTTTGCTGGAAAAACTTTGTTGCAAATCCTGTTATTGCATTGAGTGTGTAAAAGACTTTCTCATGACTTAAAGAATTGCTTGTTTTTTGAGTCATGAATTGCAAGAAATTTATGCATAATGGAGGGTTGGAATTTAAAATTATTGAGAAATACCATGTTTGTTTGGCAAAGATGAAGAGGAATATTGTGATTGGAATGATCTTTGAATGATTTAAAGAATTCCACCTGCTATGTTTGCATTGACCAAAATGCCAACACAATATCCCACTGGGAGAACATACATAGGTTTCAACAAGATAGTTCACCTGACTTTTCTTCTAACTTGGCTTGCTGGTAGCAGTTTTGCCTTTGAGTCACATTGTTTGTTCAAGAGTCACTCCAGAGATTCGCACACATCATCTAGGGTGACATAGAAGTGTAAAACTGAGGGAGTGCTGTATACCGAAAGTGCTATCTTTCTGATGAAATATTAAGCTGAGAGTCTGTCTGTCTCCTCAATGCACATAAAATATCCTCAAGCATTATTTGAAGAAGAGTAATTATTCTTGATATCCTGGCAATATTTATTCCTAAACTAACATCTAAAACAAGTAATTTTATACTATTTGTGTGATTATTACTGTACACAATTCCTCCATAACAACAAAGACTGCACATCAAATTTCTTTGATTGTAAAGTGCTTTGAAATATCCTGAAATCATACAAGATACTAGAGAGTCAAGAGTTTTACAACATGGTGGGAATCCCTTCACCCCATTGTGTCTGTGCTTGTCCTCAAACATCAATTTATTCTAATCCTAATTTCCAACATTTGGCTGATATGCTATGATGTATTAAGTATTAATTTAAATAGATCTTAAATGTCTCGAGAATTCCTGCTTGTACTATCCTTTTAGGCAGTGAATTCCATACCCACAGCCTTGTGGGTGAAAAATTATTTCTTCAAACTGCCTCTAAGTCTCCTGCTCCTTACCTTAAACCTGTGCCCCCCCCCCCCCGGATATTGACCTCTCTACTAAGGGGAATACGTTCCCCCTATCTACCCTGTTCAGGTCCCTCATGTGCACGTCACATTTCCCCCTCAGCCCTCTTTGTTTAAAGAAAAACAACTCCAGCCTACCTAAACATTCACATAAAAGCAAATTACTGCAGATGCTGGAAATTAGGAGAAAGAGACAGTTAACGTTTTGAATCTGGTGTGACTCTTCTTTAGAATTGAACTTTAGTTCTGGCGAAGAGTCTTACTGAACTCAAAACTTCAATAGTGATTCTCTCTCCACAGCAGCTGCTAGACTTGCTGAGCTTCTCCAGCATTTCTTGTGTTTGCTCCAGTCTATGTAGTCTCTGTTCATTGCTGAATTTTTCCAGCCCAGGCAATCACCAGGTGTTCTGAGGAAGGGTCACTCGACCCAAAACGTTAACTCTGATTTCTCTCCATAGATGCTGCCAGATCTGATCTCTTTCAACAAATTCTGTTTTTGTTTCCAATTTAATGCATCTGCAATTCTTTTGGTTTTTATTTAGTATCCTGATGATTCTCTTCTGCACCTTCACTGGTGCAATCACATCCTTCCTGTAGTGTAGCAACCAGAACTGCACACTGTACTCCAGCTGTAACCTAACCAGGGTTATATACAGCTCCACCATAACCACCTTGCACATGTATTCAAAGCCTTGACTAATAACATATATAATCCCATATGCCTCCTTAACCATCTTATCTACCTGTTCTCCTGCCTTAAAGGATCTGTGGATACACACCAAGGTCCTTCTGATCCTCTGAATAATAGGACTCAGGGAAGTACAATGTGTACTCGCTTGCCTTCTTGGTCACCTCACAACCTTGTACCTTTCAGATTTAAATTCTATTTGCCTCTGTTTAGCCCATCTGACTAGTCTGTCTATATCATCCTGTTTTCTCCTCACTATTTGTCACACCACAAATATTAGTGCAAACCAACTGACAATATTCCTACATTCATGCCTAGGTCATTAACTTACACAACAAAGAGGAAGGTCCCTATCACTGAACTCTGTGGTATGCCTTCCAGCTACATGAACACACTTTGACTATCACTCTCTCTCTTTTTGCCACAAAGCCAATTTTCAATCACATTTGCCAATTTGCCCCTGTTCCCATGGGCTCTTCATGTATAAATAAATTTTCATATAAGTGCAAGCTTTTGCTTTTTACATTATTCACCCTTTAAAGGAGGAGTTTCAAATAGCTTTTCTCCTGGACTCAGTAAATCAGTTAATACAAATGAAGCACATTTATGATGCTGCACCTTCTTAATAAAGCAATATTAAAATTTGTGTATTGAAATTAAATGAAAAAATCCTTGATTTGACAAAATCCAGCTCTGCTCTTTGCGGTTTCTCATCTTATTTCATATTATGAACGTGTCCTGATGTAAATCTTTAGCCATTTATATAGTTGGTTATGAAAGACTGAGTTATATTAACTGATCTGATTTGGTGAAATGTGATAGTATTTAAATGTCAAGTTTTTTTTATCACCCTCTCATCAGATGATAGTTGACTTTTTGTTGTTTGAATATGTCCAGGTAGCAAATGACTGCATCCTTTGTACGTCTCCTTATATATGAAGAATCTGATATGAGATTGACTTGAATGACAAAAGTTCTTGTTGATGGTGCCTCGGGAAACTTCTGCAGTAGGATTGCCTCTGGCATTCCTCTGGTGGATGTTGTACATTTGGCATAGATGATGCAGTACTTTTCCCACTTGTTGGTAGATATCAAATGATGTTTGCAGTGTATGCTGCATTGAAGCATTAACAAAATCCTCATCAGGAAGTGCCAAGTGGATGATCCATCTTGGTCTCCTCTACTGGTCCCCAGCATCACAAAGACCAGTCATCAGCCAATTCGATTCACTTGATATCAAGAAATAGTTGGAGGTACTGGATACAGTAAAGGCTAAGGGCCTTGACAACATTCCGGCAATAATACTAAAGACTTGTGCTCCAGGACTTGCCGCTCCTCTTGTACAAATACAACACTGGCATTTACCCGACAATGCAGAAAGTTGCCTAAGTATGTCATGTACACAAGTAGCAGGACAAATCCAACTTGGCCAATTACCACTAGAATAACAGTTATCAATTGGTATGTTCTTGATCATGAGCAAAGTGGTTAAAGGTGTCAATAACAGTGCTACCAAACGGCACCTGCTCAGCAATAACCTTTTGGTGACTTTGTTTGGGATCCACAGGGTCATTCAGCTTCTGACATCATTACAGGATTGGGTCAAACATGGACAAGAGAGCTGAATTCCAGAGGTGACAGAGTGACAGCCCTTACCATCAAGACTACAATTGACCAAGTGTGGCATCAAGGAGTCCTAACAAAACTGGAATTAATTGGGATTGGGAAATGTTTCCGCTGTTTAGTCTCCTATTTAGCACATAGGACGATAGTTGTGGCTGTTGGAAGTCATTCATCTCCGCTCTAGGACATCTGTGCAGGACTTTCTCAGAGTAGTGCCATAGGCCCAACCTCCTTTAGTTACTTGATCAATTACCTTCATCCATCACACGATCAGAAGTGGGGATGTTCGCCGATGATTGTACAATGTTCATCATTCACAACTCCGCAGATACTGAAGTAGTCTATGCCCAAATGCAGCAAGATCTGGACAGTATCCCGGCTGGGGCTGACAAGTGCCAAGTAACATTTGCACCACAAATGCCAGAGAATGACCATCTCCAATAAGAGAATCGAATCACCATCAGTTGACATTCATTGGTATTATCATCACTGAATCTCCTGTTATCAGTACCCTGGGGTTTGCCATTGATCAGAAACGGATAAGACTTGCCATATAAATACAGTGGCTGTAAGAGCAGATCAGAGTCTAGGAATATTGCCCTGTGTAACTCCCCTCCTGACTCCCAAAGGTTGTCTACTATTAACAGGACACAAATCAAGAGTGTGATAAAATACTTCCCACTTGACTGAATTGCTGAAGCTGCGCTCACACTTAAGAAGCTTGAAACCAGTCAGGACAAAGCTGCCTACTTAATTGATACCATATCCACTGCCACCTCCACAGATGCTCAGTAACAGCAGTTCCACTCCAAGCCACTCCTCATCCTGGCTTGTAAATATATTGCCTTGGTCAAAATCCTGGAATTTCCTTGCCAAGGTCATTTCTGGGTCTCCCTGCGGCACACGGACTGTAGCAACTAATACCAGCCCAGCCAGCGATGCCCATATCCCAAAAGTGAATAAAATCAATGTTATCATTGAGATTTTGGCACAATCTGTCACATGCTAACTCCAATATCCAATGAGTCTGCCTTCAAATTTAGTGCTGAACATATTACAGATTATATATTGTAGGGATGACATTTCCAAATCATGTAATAATGCTACTAAGAAAGTTGGGGTGCCCAAAGGTGCTTATTGAAAGTTGTTCTTCATTTTTAGTGATTTGTAATATGGGATAGTGACAATTGCACAACCTGAGTTATGTTAATAATTATATTCATGTACTTGGAAGTAGCATTTCTTTGCTGTAGTTTAAAATGATATGGTTTTAAACAATTTTCAGTTTGATTTTGGCAATGTTTGCAAAGGCCAAATATTTTGGTGGCTTATTAGATGTGAAGTAGACTGTCTCAGTGTCCTTGTGATTGAATTCATTGCTGGAGTTTGAGAAGTAACTTGAGAAGCCTGGTTAATGAGGATTGGGCACCACAATTTGGCTAATTTATTCAAAATTTATGTAAACGTCTGGCTAAACCAAATTTCTCACAGGCTTCTTTTTCTCAACCTTAATTCTAAACTGCACCCATTACATAGTTTAGCCCTAGAGTCTTTTTTTTAATGAGATGTGAGCATAACTAGCAAGACCAGCAATTGTTATTCAGACCAACTAAGTAGTCATAAAAACATTATGAAAATTATATCCTTTTGAATGGAAGTGTGTAGCAATTCCTGCCACAATTACAGATTTGTTGTCCAGGGATTTGCATGGGAGGCCACTGCTGTTCACCAATTATTTTCGTTATTGCTGCAGCTCATTCCTAGCGTTCCTGCACCCAGCTTACTCCAATGGTGGATCATACTGTATGTGAGAAAGTAGGTCACCCTCCACAATTAATTAACTTGTGCAACAGAATCCTTTGCCAAAGTGAAGGAGTAATATCATCTAGGATCTGTTTGCTCCCACTGGCAATAAGGAAGGTGATTAAGAGGGTGAATGCCTCTGAACTAACTGGATTATGTCTGAGTGAAAGAATTTGGAAGGGTACTTCTCTGGTAGTAGGGGAGGACCTCTGTGAGAGTAGATGTTAAAGATTAGCTCTGGAAGGGTGGAGTTAGAGAATGGTTGCTAAGAGAGAGGGGAAGGGAGAAAAGTTTTTTTGTGGAACTGATAGTCTGTTTCGCCCGTTGAATACAGTTTTTTTTCTGTTGAAAGTCTAGTCCTCAGAAGTAGTGAAATATGAAATGTACAAAACAAGCCTTTATTAAATAAACAGTATTTGAAAAGGGTCTGCTGCATTTTTGCTTGAAATAGAAACAGTCTATTTGTCAGCACCAATAGATAAAACTACAGGGCTCAGCTGATTAAATGTTGTAACTTGCAACCTTGTTTCGGCTCTTATTGAAGACAGCTTTTGAAATGGAAGGTTGGCTGTCATTCAGGACTCCACATTTCTGGGTTCTATTTAGATTCAGTGTTCGTCTGCAGAGAATCAATGGCAATGACAATGTACTTTGACGTAGTAACATCCTAAAAATAACCTGAATTTGTGGTCTTTATGCAGAACCATGTATTTTACATATTCTGCTGTTTAATTTGAATTTATTTGATTAAAAATTGACTCATTCTGAAGTATTATAAATAGGTGTCTATATTAACTGGTACATGTTTAAAATTCTTGTTTGTAAAACTGATTCAATGAGTAAAATATTTAAGCAGAATGTAAAAATGGTAATGAGGATTCGAATCAATTCAATGGATTGTCAGTTGTGGATATCATTTTGTATTCATACTAGCACTCCAGGGGAAATTTCTGTGTACATGTGAAATGTTTGTCTTTAGAAAATGCCAAGACATTGGATTTCCATAAAATGGTGAAATTAGAATGCCATAACACTTGCAATTATGTATATATGACATGATTGGGGATTTTAAAGAACAATGCTCATGATTAATTTTGCCTTTTTATTTGGATAATGGGGAAGATGGATTTGAGGAAGAGGGTGAGCACGATTATGAGCGGAACAGAACAGTCTTGAAAGACAACAAACCCCTCCTATTTCACATGTATATTATTTCTCGTCTTATTTTTGTGTTAAATTGAGAATTTCTGCTCTCATAGTTGTGATTCTTTCACATTTTTACATTGAGACTTTTAAAGTAAATGACTTGTATTAATTAACACATTCTTAAGATAGATTGTAAATGGGAGCTAATAGAAAGTGTCATCATTGGAAGAATCATTAAAGCATTTCCTGCATTAGTCTTTCCTGCATGAAATCTTCAGAGTTCATACTGTGATCAGGTGTCACTTTGTTTTGATACTTTTACACGGGGTTACTAACGTCAAGCTTGGTAACATTTTACATAGGAGGTTTTGTGGACATGATTTTTAAAAAATATTTTCTAATCAACCTGTTCAGAAATGTTATGACACACGTCTGGAGCAGGTGGAACTTGAACTGAGGTCTCTTGGCTCAGAGGTTTGGAAGCTACCACTGTACCACAAGAGTATTAAAATATAATGGCTCAAAAAATCTAGTCCTTGGAGATTGCATGGACATAAAAAGATACACTTTGTAACGTTGTGGAAGACCTGAAACATGAACCTACATGGAAATGTTTGTAAAGGATATACCAGAGGGGAGAGATCTGGATAAACATGTGCATAACTCACTAAAGATGGCAGGTCAATAGAATAAGCTGTTAATAAAGGTACAGTACCTAGACTTGGAGTACAAGAGCAGAGAATTCTGGGTACCATACTTTAGGAAAGATGTGAATAAATGTGAAAGTGTGTGGAAGAGGTTTACATGGAGGTTCCAGGGATGATAAATCCCAGTTATGATAATATGTTAAAGAGGAGATTTGGTAGAGATTGTTAAAATCATGAGGGAGCTGGACAGATTAGATAGGCAGGGAAAATCAACATTGCCCCCCCTCCCCACCTCATAAAAGTAATAAGGCAATTTGCCAAAGAAGCAAATAGGATGAGAGATGTCTTTCAACACATTGTGTAAATGGGTCTGAAACACAGACCCTTTGTGGTGAAAGCATGTTCATGTTCAGTGATGCATTCAAGGGGACATTTTAAATATTTAAATAGAGACAAGTATGGAAGGTAAAGGAGAAAAGACAGAAGATTGGCACTGATTCATGATACTCATTCAGAAAGCCAGTGCAGACACAATGGGCCTGAAGACCACCACCTGTGTTGTAACATTCTGTGATTGTATTAATTTCAACTTCCGATCGAAATTCCCCTCAGTGGTATTCACTTAGGTAATTACTCAGGAAATGTTGGATGGTTTTAAAAACTACTCCAACAGCTGGGTAACCACATAGCTGACCACACTTGACTCCCACCCAGATGCTCCAATGAACTGACTACCTTCCTGACTTGACTGGTTCCCTGACATCATTACCCCTCCCGACATTATCTGACTAATTCCCTCTTGACTGCCCTCCTTACCCACCTAATTAAGTGTTTTATGCTGCTTTAACTTTTCAATTACTTGGTGAAACTTTCATCGGATCGTGGGATGTGTCAGGTATTAAAACTCAGAAATTAATCAGTTACAGAATGAAAAGCTTTTTGTTTCTTAAAACTCCAGTGAGAAAACAGGGAGGTGTGCATTAATTCTGTTTTCTAAAGAGTCCGGGCTTTCACCAGCTGTGAAGTTGCACAAAGACTGCAACTGAATACAAAGTGTTTTGCCTGCAGTGACAACGCGGACTGATTCCGGAGCTTCATGAGCAGGCAGGCTGCTTGCCTGACCCCTGGGCACTAATAACAATTAACACGTGAAAGAGGAGGAAAGAAATTCTAGATTGCCATCATTCTCATAAACTGAGGCTACAGGAACTAATTAAGTCAAATGAGCTGAGGCTGGGTTAACAGTATTTGAAAAGGGTCTCACTGATTCTTTTGTTCCTGAGCAGAACAGTTCCTCAGAACGATTGCTGTTGGGACAGGGGAAAAGAAGGAAGTAATTTATTTGAAGTTGGGGGGTAAATTTTCTTCTTTCAATAATATTGGCAGAGTTTTCTCCAGCATTTTGTTTTTTCACTTTGTATTCCTGGCATGCACTAAATGAACTTTTAATAGGAACACTATTTCTATTCTATTCTTCATTCCTGAAGAAGGGCTTATGCCCGAAATGTCGATTCTCCTGCTCCTCGGATGCTGCCTGGCCTGCTGTGTTTTTCCAGCACCACATTTTTCAACACTATTTCTATTGACCTACCTGCATGATGAAGTTATTACAAAATCAAATGAAGATTGCAAAATTTTGTGAGATGAAGATCAGTCTGACCTTGAGGAACATAGGAACGGAGGAGGCCATTCAATTCCTTGAGCTGACACCATCATTCACTTAGATCATTGCCAAATTCTAGCTCTAGCTACTGTAACTTAAGACCCCTCCATGTGTTAGCCTTTTTTGAATTTCCAATTTTAGTTGCCCAATAATTGATAGCTGTTCTTTCAGTTGCCGAGGTCTTAATTTCTGAAATGGCCTCCATAGTCTCTCTGTCTTGATGACATTTCTTGCAAACTACCTCTGTCCAAGCTTTTGGTCATCTGAGCTAATATGTCCTTATGTGGTTCAGTGTCATACTGTTTCATGATACTGTGATAGGAATTGCCTTGGCACATATTGCATGATATGCAAAATAATTGTTGTTATGCTCCTGTTTGAATGAGTTCTCAACATTTAATGTACTTGATGTCTATGAACTATTGGACTGTATTTGATTGGGTTGGTGAAGTGTGCTGCAGCCTTCAATTTGAGCAACCTGCTCATGGATGCTGCACCAAAGAACATTAGGCCTCTAGATTAATGTTTACAAATCACTGTTGTTAATGGGGAAAGAAAAAGAGGATAAAAATGGCTTTCAAAGGTTATTGTAATTTATTTTACCTTCTGTATAATTAATTTCCTCTTTTCTGAAAAATCAGGCTAGCAATCAAAATCCCTAGTGCTATCACTGTAGCAAAGCATTATCCTCCAAAATTTCTTCAGTGGTACTATAGCAGAAGCTCAGTTACTCCACGTGGAGGTGGGTAAATAGACTTTTATCCAAATTTTCTGTCATCGTACAGATAAATATCCAGAAAATGATACAAAATTCCAGCCTTTTTATAGTATCTGACTCCAAAGTAATATATCAGTAAATCAAAAATTAGAGTGACCTGATGATTTCTGAATTCAGTAGGGGGATTCCCTTAACCCAAGAATTCAGAAACCTCTGTTTGAAAGCCTATTGTGTAAAATGGGCCATTATGGACTGACCATGTGACACTTAGTTATTATGCAGGCTCACTATCCCACCTATCATCATTTACTAAAGTCCCTGAATTTTATTTCTGATCAGGTGCTTGCATGATTCTGTTGTTGAAAGATATGATTAAATCTGCCTTCATCACCCTCTCAAGCCATGTATTCAAATCCTAACTGGGTCCTGTGCATTAAAGATTTTGCTCATGTTGCTTATGGTTTTTTTTCCAGCTGTGTCCTTTGGTTCACAATTCCTCTTAACCAAAAGCCCTTTTCAGTTTTCCTTTCTATCATTGTTTTCTGAGGAGAATATTCTTAACTTCTCCAAATTGTCCATGTAATGAAATTCCTCAACCCTGGAACCACACTCTTAAATGCTTTTCACACAATTTCTTAACGACTTCACATCTTTCACAGAATACAATATCCAAAATTGGACTCCATAGTCCTAGTGAGGTTGGATCAGTTTGATAAAAGGTTCATTGTAACTTTATGCCTTTTGTACTCCATGCCTCTATTTATTAAACACTCAACCTTATGTGCATTTTGAACCAGTTTTTCAACTTGATAAACCACCTTAAACAATGTTTACATATACCCCATATATACACATGCATCCCGCCCATGTACCCTGTTTAATATTGTCCCCTTCAGTTTCTGTTGCTTCTCCTGATTCTCCCTCCAAAATTGTATTATGTCACACTTCATCGTTTATTCCACCAGCCAGCCTGTGTCATTTTGAATGCTAGCAGTATTCTCCTCACTTGTCAAGACATTGGGGGAAGTTTTGTTTCATCTGCAAAATTTGAGATTGTGCCGGGTAAATCCAAATCTCAGCCATTAACATAGCTTAATAAAAACCAGTGGTCCTGTACAGAGCCTGAGGAACACCGCTATACATCTGCTGGTTTGGAACAAAAACATTCACCACAACTCTGTTCTTCACATGTAGCCAATTTTGTATTAGTTAAACAAGTTAGTTACAAGGAAACTGTCTTTTACAAATCCATGATGGCTTTCTTAACTAATCTACACTTGTATAACTTTTTATCTTGAATAATCATTGCAAAAAGCTTTTACTATACAGAACAAAAATTAAAACGAAAACAGAAATTGTTGGAGAAACTCAGCATGTTTGGCAGCATCTGTGGAGAGAAAATGGAGTTCATGTTTCAAGTCCAGTGAGCCTCCAGAACTGTTCTGAAGTTTCTCCAGCAATTTCTGCTTTAGTTTCAGATTTCCAGCATCTATAGTTCTTTTGTTTTATTACAGAGGTATCTAATTGCCAGGTTTATCCTTGTGTGTAGTTTTGAACAAGGGCATAAAATTTGGAATTCTGCAGTTTTCTGGCCCAATCTCCTATATTTAAGGAGGATTAAAAGTTGTGGCCAGCAATTTTCACTTTTTACTTCGAATTCCTAGACACATCCAATCAGGTCCTGATAATTTACCAACTTTGTTTATAGCCAGCCATTCTAATACCTCTACCTTCGTGTGTCGATCCCCTAATTTGCCAATTATTCTTTTGCAAATCTTTTACTATTTATATGCCCTATAGAATACTTTTAGATTCTCAAAATGTTAGCTGTTTATCATATATTTTGGCCTTTATTTCCCTTATCCCCTTTAAACTTCCTATATTTGTTTTGAATTGTATTGTCAAGGGATTTAATTAGCTTAGTTGATTGGATGATTAGTTTGTGATGCACAGTGATGCCAACAGTGTAGGTTTACTTCCTGTTCTGCTGAGATCTCCATGAAGGTCTTGCACCTCTTGACTGAGGCTTGGTGACCCTCTCCTTAAACCATCAGTCATCTCTCAAGTGAGAGAGCAGCCTGAGTTGTTTTGGGACTATGGTGACTTTGTCTTTACCTCTCTTTCTGATTTAACATAGCCTTTTTTTTGTCATCCAGGGAACTCTGGCTTTGTTTGCACCACTTTTCTCCTCACTATACTAAAAACATTTGTTTAAAGGCAGCCTGCAGTTTGTTTTCAGTTTTATCCACCATTTTTTGATTCCAATATATCTGTATAGTTCTGTTCTCAAATCACTTGTTGGTCCTTCTCCAGTTAACTGTTTTGACTCTTGATTGCACCTTGTGAATTTTCAAAAGCTAAGTCTTATAATATAATCATCACAGTTTCTTAAATGTTCACTTACCGATGTTTGATCCATTTGACCTGCCTTCTCATACAGAGAGATCCAGCAGTGGTCACCATTGTGGTAGAATGTACTGATCAAGAAAATTTTCCAAAATACACTTGAGAAAAACCTGTCCCCTAGACCTTTTAATGTACCTTAACACTAACCAAATAGAATTTGTCCTTGAATCCCCAAGGACATTCTCTTTTCAGCACTGCCGTACTTTCCCCATAATCAACACCCTTTCTGTTTATTTCCTAGTCTTTTCCAATATACAGGATATTTAATACCTGTGAGAAATGAAGCTCATGGTTCAATAATTTCAGTCCAAGTCAAATTCTGAAGCAGTCTTAATTCATGCGGTCTTGCAAGCCGGGTGACCGTTAAAGGAGGCACACCGATCAGGAGGTTACATTGCAATTTATACAGTTCATTTGAGTCTCTCAGTACTCCCCCTTTTACTTCATATCTAATGGTTGTATTGCTCTGTGCAGTTGCTAATCTAATCGGCTTACCACATCTGTCTGTGGCCTGTTGTTGGTGTGCAACTTCCCCCTCGATAGGTGGGTCTTATTACTTTTGCTGACGTAACACTGGGTCTTATTTGGTTATCTTATTCATACTAACTCCCTGTGTGCGTGACAATTGCAACAGTCATGTCAATACATCTGTTTCTACCAGTTGACCACCTCTCTTTTCGGTTAGTTACTTCTTGGTATATACTCATGATTCTGCCTTGCGATTTTTGCAGAAGCAAGATGCAGTTACTTGTTAAGCTTGTAAGTATATCTAGCTTAACATATACCCCCCCCATGATTCAGCCTTATGATTTTTGCAGAAACAACGACCGTCACAAGGGCCTCTCACAATACCTAATCCTGCCATCTTTGAGTCAGGTTTTCATTATTTCTGCAGATTTCCATTATCAGATTTCCATGTAATTATTTGCATCTGGAACTCATCAACCTTACTTATCATGCTGAGTGCATTTACATGCATGCTATGTAAAGCTGAAGTTGATCTGACTATGTTTTCTCTGAGACTACCGTACATGACCCTATGGTATATTTACTACTTATTACTTTAAAGCTGTCTGTCTCTCCCAATCCTTTGTGTATCTTGTTTCTCCTTTATATTGCTATAGCCTGGATCCATTCTTCTACCAAGTTAATTAAAACCTTCTTTCATAATACTTGCACACTACCTGACCAGAACATTGTTGAAGTGCAACTGTTCTCTCTGTATAAACCCTGCTTCTCCCAGTCTCATTTTCCCAGGAAAGTAAAGCCCTCCCTCATTCACCATCCCAACAGCCATGCATTCATCTACTCGCTGGAACATGGCTCAAAGACCAATCTAGAGACTACGACATTTGTTTTCTTGCTTATTAATCATCTTCCTCACTTCTAAAAATCTGCCTGCAAGCCCTTATCCTTTTCTTTTGTTGACTCATAACTGATATAGATATGGACCACACCTTGTAGCTGTTCACCTTCCCTTCCGTAATATTCTCCAGTTACTTGACATTTTGGATTCTGCCACGAGGAAAGTATCATACCATTCGAGAATCACATCTATTGCTACATAATTATCTGTTAGCTATCTTCATCAAGATGTCTATTAAATGAAGATTATACTTTTCAAATAATTTTCAAGCAGCTTCTCAAGCTATAAAAATGTACATGTGGGCACATCCCTTGCATTGTTGAATATTGAAGACTAAAGTGGCATGGATTTTACAGACCTACCTTAATCTTACTCAGTTCATCTGCTGTACTTGGTTTTAAAATTGGGTTGCAGAACAGCTAAAACCCGTTGTTATATTCATCAGTGACTTCAATTAATACAAAAGGGGTGTTCAGCAAGAGTTATTGATCTGTTTTGGCTGGGTTTAATATGGAATTCTCAGAATTGGAGCATGTTTCATCTTGACATTGGCAGGTTGTCTTATTTTGAGGTTCTCATGAGAAGGTCTATGTATGGTTTGTATGTTTACTTGTGAAAAACAGAACTAGCTAAAGTATTAAAATAGCTCTTTTGATTGTCAATCTTTCTGCTTAATGCTGAAAACCATTTTTTAGCAAACTAAAGGTATGAACTCGAATAAAAATAGCAGCTTAATGACATTCTGCTTAAACATCAGTGAATTGAAGTGCTGCACACTGTGAGAATGCTTTATAAATAGTGTTATCAGTCCCTCTGATCACAAGTATTTAATTGATCCTTGAGCAAAAATGTAATTTTGTAAGTATCAATTATCTAGTTGATATGTATCTATTCTGTTGCTCCTCAAATTTTCTGCTGTACATATTAAAGTTTTGAAGCACATTGTTCTCTTAATTCAAATATTTAGCTTACAAATTATTCCGTTATAACAATGGAGTCTCCCGTGCTGCCAGACTCAACCAGATATGAACAAGCAGCATTTATGAATTAAGCAAAAATTGTGAAACAAGATATTAAATATACTTAGCACAAGAGGCAAAGATAGCATGGATGTTCCTTATTCCTCTCGATACTTAAAAGCTGTTAGAACAGTTGATGTCTTGCCTCTTATTTCTGAAGTAATAGGCCCCTAGACATTTTTAGTATTATCAGAATTGTAGATTTCATTCAAGTCAGGTTACCTCTACTCATTTTTAAATGTTATTTGTTATCTTCAACAAGAATTTCAGAATTTATACATGCTTAAATCTTGTTCTTGGAAACAGTATTTCAGATTCTATGTGACCTATTTTCTTACATTGGTTAGACTAGCTACTTCTTCCTTGTGCATATGCATGAAAGCTCTGCTCCATGTAATTCTAAACAGTTTGAAATTTAATTCAAATATATCTTGAGCAGTCTGTAGACTATTTAAATTATTTGAGGGATGCTTCTTTTGTCTGGCACTTGTTGCTCATGTTCTTGGTGATCATATGTGTCTGCTGTTCAAGTATTATGGAAAAAGATCTCTTGTAACTAGAAATTCTAAGGTAGATTGTTGGAAAGAGTGCTTTGCACCAGGATGTTAGACACATTCAAAGCACTTTCCATTGTGTTAATGCTACCACATTCCTGAAGGTTGGGCGCTGTACAGTTGGCTGAAAGCCAAATGTAAAACTACCAAGACTAACTAAGACTGATGGCCCGGAAGTCCAGCTTAGAATGGATCTTCACAGCCAGTGACCTTGGCATGACTTGCAGTTTTAAATTTGATTTGTTGCTAGCAGTACATGATTGTTTGTTTCTTTGGGAATCAAATGACATTAACCAAGATTGCTGTGTGATATAGAAGTTCCTTTTTTGAAAAAAGAATGCTGTGATAGGAAAGACACAGACCTCTCTCCAAGGCCTTCCCTTACTTTATTATTATGTCTCTAATTTTTATGTTGAATAGTCTGGACAATGGAGTCTTGTTTGCTTTAGGTGCAGTCTTCTAACATGAGGTGGAATCTTCAATCATAGTTAGTGACTCCCTGAAGTGTCTGTCATGTTTAAACCATCCATGTTGTATTGGCCAAATTCTTTTCATAACTGCACAATTGTATGTATTAAAGGATGTTTGCTATTTTGCACCAACTTCTTCAATCTATGCAAATCCATTTGTTATGCATACTTATTTTAAAATGATCAACTTATTCTGCTTCACCCAATATGATATAAATTGTAAATTTGATAACTGTACTACCTATGCCCTGCTCTATATTATTTTTAAAAAATACATAGAACTGTGTGGGTCCATCACTCCTGTTAGATTCCATCGAAGAACAGCTCAGATTAAAATCCCCAGTTTCTGTCAACTTCCTGTTGCAATTTGTCAGAATTCTTTTGTTTACTGGTTTTTAAAGCAACACATCCTTCACCAGTCTGCTACATGCTTTGAATGTTTCCAGCAACCTACTGCACCAAACTTCCTTTCATACATTTTGAGATTAGTGAACATTAATTCATAATGTGAATATTAACATTAGAAATTGTTGCTATCCTATGTTGTTAAACTAATTTGGATATATTAACTATATAAGCAAAAGACTTTAGATGTTGCAAATCTAAATAAAAATGTAAAGTGCAAGAAAATGGGGTTGCACGGAGACTCAGTGGTTAGCACTGCTGCCTCACAACACCAGGGACCTGGGTTCGATTCCAGCCTCAAGCAACTGTGTGGAGTTTGCACATTCTCCTCATGTCTATGTGGGTTTCCTCCAGGTGCTCCATTTTCCTCCACAATCCCAAGATGTGCAGGTTAGATGAATTGGCCATGCTAAGTTGCCCATTGTATTCAGGGATGTAAATGTACATAATAGGGTAGGGGAATGGGTCTGAGTGGGTTGCTCTTCGTAGGGTTGGTGTGGACTGTTGGGTCAAATAGCCTCTTTCTGCACCGTAGGGATTCTTCTATTTAAAAACTCAGTAGATTTGGAAACTTTTGTGGAGTGATTTACAGTAAGTGTTTGACTCCAAATGACTTCTGCAGAACTCAAAGAGTTAACTTTGTTTCTGTGCTACCAAGCATGCTGAGTTTCTTTTCAACACTTTGTTTCCATATTGGATATTCTGTTTAATTTGCATGATCTTTTCGTTTTAACAGGCCAGAAGTTTAATGTTCAGCTTTGGTTGTTACACCTGTAAGAGAATGGTTGTTTGAAACAAACGACTTGTGAAAGCAGAACAGTTTATTTCGGTCCTATTTTTAGAAACTTTTAAGCTGGTCCCTAGGTTGACCTTTACTGTGACTGTTGTGTGTTCAGTATTTGGGTTGCTGACGAAGCATAATCGAACAGACCTTTCCATAGCATGTCTGAAACTTAAATCCTGCATCCTGCTGTGTGTCAGCTTGTGTAGATTTCAAGGTCTATAAATTTATAGAAGTAGGTGATTTATTTCAGAGTCTGATTACAGGATTGTGGTTCCTCCAGCTGTAGTATCATGTCAAACTGTTGACTTCCTCACAACTCCTCTTTTCCCTCTTTCTTCCCCACCACCCTCCTATCTATTTTGTCCAATCTCAGTACAGAATAGATGTTAATGCATTCTCTGGTGGTGAGGGGCAGAATTGTGTCAAAACCACCTGGTTTATTTGGTCTCTGTGGAGGCTGAAGAAGTGCACTGCAGTTCTAATCTGACTACTCCACAGGTTACAACATAACACAAAAATACTTTTCCGATTACCAAGGTGACTTCATGTTTTATCAATATCAAGTTTCAAACAGAAAGATCTATCAACTGCATTTCATAATAAATTATGGGTTTATAAATAATTATAAAGCCACAGAAAGGACTGTCTGTGCCTCTGACTGGAGTTCACCCATCACAACCTTGTGTACCTCACATTACATTAGAGCCAGTCTCGGTACTAGAAATCTGGCTGTTAGTGCCCCTGACAGTCCTTCACCATCTACATTTTCCAAAACAGCACATTTGTTTGAAAAAGTGCAGGAGTCTCGAGTGGCTTTCCCTATCTACCTCCCCCTCCTATCTATCTTGTTGGTCTCCCATCTACCTGACTGTATCTTCGGTTTATGTTCCTTTCTGCAACTGCCATCCATCACGCCACCTTACGTCCTGTAAATTCCTAAATAGCTCCACTAGTCACTCTAACTGATCCATGCAATCCTATCGGAATCACAACTAAATACACTTCCTATGGACATAATAATCAGTAACATGAAAACTCCTTAATTTCTCACATCCAACAGGAAGAGCACATCATACTAAAGACCATCTTTGCGCCTTAACAATCTACAGACCTAGAAAATAGCAGCATTGTTGCTCTAAAAACACTGCTTCAGGTTAGCTTAGTAGCAGTTTTTTAGATTTTTAAAGTTTAATCAAGAGACAGATCTCAGTAAAAACATATAATCAAAAAGAACCTACTCTACTCACTATTGTAGATTTACAAAAAAAATTAACGTTACACTTTAAAACTAGCCACTTAACTGCTTCCCTGCTCTGAGCTCCCCCACAGGTTTCTCCAAGGTCACCTGTGAATTTTGGGGTTTGTTAATTTTTCTTAGACAAACTCCGAGGTCCAGAGATACTTGAAACCAAACAGCGGAGGCAGTTAGCTATGCAGGTTACTGCTAAGTTGGACAGTCATGTAAGTTTACTTTTCCATTTGATTCACTTCCTATGCAGCACTATCTTTGTCTCTCTTTGTCCTTTTTAAATTGCCATTGTTTCCCAAAGTTCCAAAACAATGCAACAGCTTATAAAACAGTAATTACTGCTCCTAGAATTCAAGGAAATCGGTTTCAACACTGAAAATACCTCAAAAAAGGGAGCAGCTCTTACAGCCACAAATTTTTCCTGTCCTCCATCTTAGATTACCCAGAATCCTTTCCTATTTAATGTTGTCTCTCTCCTCCTGAAATTCCTGAGTAGAATGTATTTGCTATTTTCCAAACTGCTGGGAGCTTTACAGAATCTCTTCAATTTTGGAAAATTAAGATCAATGTGTTACTATCTCAGCTGCAACTTTTTTATGACTCTAGGATGAGTTTCATTCTGCTAGGGGACTTATCAATCTTTAGTTTTAATAGTTTTCTGAGTGCTTACTGTAGTCATCATAATGAGTATCTCCATCCCTTTTACAACTTGATTTACTATTGTTTCTGGGATGTTATTTGGTCTCCTACAAGAATTGCTCAATGTTGTTACTGTTTTCTGTTTTAAATATGATTGGAAACTCTTCTTATCTTAGTTTTATATTTCTAGCTAACTCACTCTTAGTTTCTCCCTTCTTATTATTTTTGGCCATTTTGTATTATTTTTAACTATTCTTGATGTTGATATTCTTGATATTCTGTTGTATCTGAAATGTCATTATTAACACAGCTATTTCTGATTATAGCATATGTAGCCTGTGACCTGCTATTTTTGGCATTATAATTGCTGAGTGTTTAATTTATATTTGCAAAATGAGCCGTACGGTATTGCACATAAGGTGGCTTATCAGTTCTTAGTGCATTGGTAGGTTATTATAATGTTGGATTATATAGCCCCCATAGGATGTCTGACAATATGAATAAAAGTGATGGACAACAGCCAAAAAAAACCCTGCCAACGCAGGAGTCCAAAGTAGATAAACAGGAGGCTGGAAGAACACAGAAAGCCAGCCAGCATCAGCATTCTTCCAGCCTCCTGTTTTACTATTTTGAGTAAAGGTGTTGATCAGATAACGTTCATAATTAGACAGCTCATTGACTTTGACTTTGGCGAATGAATCAACCCACTCTGACATGTAACTTGATTTTTGCCAAGATGTGCATAATTTCAATATGAGGCTGTCCAAATAATTGAACAATGTGCTGATGGGGACATTGTACAATTGATAGCTACTCAATTAGATTTTATTCAATGCATGTTTACTGATTACTGTCAAGTGAATAAATGCATCTGGAGAGAAAATTCAATAGGTTGAAAAGTGACTTAAGAAGGCTTCTTTCAAAAAAAATTCAGCATTCAACTGACTTTGCTGCAGGTGGTAGCATGACCTTTGCAAATGGATTTGAGAGATTGGGCTGCCTTGACAGACTTTGTTATTACATTTGGGAGTAATACTCTCCATCCTTTGCTGGACCAGTAATTCAAACATTCTATTGTATTAAGGAGAGGGAGGAGAAATATAAGACACCTCAAACTCCTGTTGCAGCCAGTCATAGAATGCAAGTAATATGGAGAGGTCAAGCAGAGTTCCTTGAATATATGAGAGTTTCTGGAGAAATTAATGGACATTTCAGGCTGTTAAATGAACTAACTTTCTGAAGGCAAATTTACTTTACAACTCATGAACTCATTCTGCGAGTAATGAGCTTATCTTAGGGAAAAAAAAGACATTAAAAGGTCGGCTTTTAACCATTACAGTTTAGAAGAATGAGAGCGATATTATTGAAGTATTTAAGATTCTGAGAAGACTTGACAAAGTGGTTTCCAGGAGACTTGCACTAGGGGCACAGTTTGAGAATAATCGTGGGCGGCACAGTGGCTGAGTGGTTATCACTGCTGCCTCACAGCACCAGGGTCCCAAATTCGATTCCGGCCTCGGGTGACTGTCTGTGTGGAGTGGAGTTTGCACAGTCTCCCTGTGGCTGCTTGGGTTTCCTCCGGGTGCTCCGGTTTCCTCCCACAGTGCAGGTCAGTTGAATCGGCCATGCTGATTGCCCATAGGTGCATTGGTTAGAGTGAAATGGGTCTGGATGGGTTACTCTTCGGAGAGTCAATGTGGATTGGTTAGGCCGAAGGGCCTGTTCCCTACACTGTAGGGAATATAATCTAATCTAATAAAAAAAAGCTTTCCCTTTTGAGACAGATGAGTAGAAATATTCTCTATCAGATGGTAGTTGGTTTGTGAAATGCTCTTCCCCTGGAAGCAATGTAGGCTGATTCATTACATTTCTTTAAGACAGAGTTAGACTTTTCATAGACAAGAGTTGAGGGTAATTTAAATATCTTCACTTTCATTGGAGTTATGTTATCGAACTGTTTTGGAGTGAAAACCCTGAGCATGGTCTTAAATAGTCTGAATATGACAAACTACCAAAAATAATACAGTCAAGATAAGTGGTAAATTTGAAGAGTGCATATTAGTTGAGTTTAATGGATAAGATACTCAAAGTCTGTGAGAAGATTTGTAGCTCGGGTGCTCATTGTTGTGGTTCTGTTCGCCAAGCTAGGAATTTGTGTTGCAGATGTTTTGTCCCCTGTCTAGGTGACATCCTCAGTGCTTGGGAGCCTCCTGTGAAGCGCTTCTGTGATCTTTCCTCCGGCAGTGGTTTGAATCTGCTGCTTCCAGTTGTCAGTATATTGGGTCCAGGTCGATGTGCTTATTGATTGAATCTGTGGATGAGTGCCATGCCTCTAGGAATTCCCTGGCTGTTCTCTGTTTGGCTTGTCTTATAATAGTAGTGTTGTCCCAGTCGAATTCATGTTGCTTGTCATCTGCGTGTGTGGCTAGTAAGGATAGCTGGTCGTGTCGTTTCGTGGCTAGTTGGTGTTCATGGATGCGGATCGTTAGCTGTCTTCCTGTTTGTCCTATGTAGTGTGTTTTGTGCAGTCCTTGCATGGGATTTTGTACACTACATTGGTTTTGCTCATGCTGGGTATCGGGTCCTTCGTTCTGGTGAGTTGTCTGAGAGTGGCTGTTGGTTTGTGTGCTGTTATGAGTCCTAGTGGTCACAGTAGTCTGGCTGTCAGTTTGGAAATGCTCGATGTGTGATAGTGTGGCTAGTCCTTTGGGTTATGGCATGTCCTCATAAGATACTATGCAACAGACTGATTCTGACAGCTTCAGGTCAAAGAAGTTAAACTTCAATATTAAACTCAAAAACAAGAAAAAGGTAGAAATACTCAGCAGACCTCGCAGCATCTGCAGTATTTGACTTTGATTTCAACCTTAACTTAGCTGTTGCATTTTCCCTCTCTCTCACTTACTTTCTTAACCATTTACGAGCCTCATGGATTGATTTTCAAATATTTTAGTTTATTAATCAACTGGTAAAGTTGAATACACTTTTTTCCTTCATAGTTGTATTTTTAACGAAGTAATTTCTCGATGAGTGAATCAGAATATTACTACTTGTGGCCCTGTCTATGGTCTAGACAGTGAGTCCCTTCTGGTCAAAGCAGGTTGTGAGATAATTAGTGCTCTTTATACGGAGAAAAGAAAACAAATTTTCCAAGATATATTGAAAGATAAAGAAACATTCTGCCAAATGGCAGAAAATATGCAGCTTATATAATTTGTGCCAACACCAACAAATGGAAAAATGCGTTAGTCATAACTTTGGCTTGCTTTCCACAATGGAACAGTTCTAACTGCAGTAGCCAAAAGAAATGTGGATCCAAGGTTCTGGGCTCTATTTTTTCTGAGGAGTGGGAGTTTGGAAGCAATCTGTGATTTGGAATGGTGTTCAATTAAAATTTTTTGACCTCCATTTGAGCTTAGCAAATTAACTTTAGATTCTGAATGGCAAGGTTCAAGACCCCTTTAATACAGTGAATTCTTGATCAAATTCATATTGTTTGCTAATGACCAATTAGAATGAGATCTATGTTATGCTTTCCCTCAGGGCAAATGGCGATGGGCAATTGGATAGACAAACTTTGGAACTGGTTATATTGGTTTAAGTTTCTTTTAAATATGCAAAAAGCTTGAAGCTGTGATTGCTATACTACTATATAACTTTGAGCAAGATATTGGAAGGCTTTTTATTATTCCTTCAAACTGCGGACATCACTGGCTAGGCCAGCATTTATTGCCCATCCCGAATTACACGGGGGCAGTTCAGAATCAGCTACATAGCTGTGGCTCTGGAGTTGTATGAAGGCCAAACCAGATGAGGATAGCAGTCCCCTTCTCTAAAAGTCATTAGTGAACCAGATGAGTTTTTCCAAAGATTGGCAATGGTTTCATGGTCATCACTACATCCTTAATTCCAGATTTTTATTGAATTCAAATTACAGCATTCCCCATAGGAGAATTTGAACCTGCGGTCCCCAGAACATTCCCTAGGTTTCTGGATTAATAGTCTAGCTATAATACCATTAGCTATTGTCTCCCCTTTATAAGTTTGGATGAAGAGGGACATTCAACCCTCCCTCAATGGACCCTATTTGCCGCTGAGAAGAGAACTTCCGAGATTCATGACTCTGAGGAAAGAAAATCCTTATTTCTGTCTTAAGTGGAAGAAGTCTTTTTATTTTTTAACTGAATCTTTAGATTCTGAAATGAGAGATTGGAACTATCTTGTTACTTCCCCTCAGGACCATATATATTTCAATTAGATCACCTCACATTCCTTCTCAGCTGTAGAGGACACTGGCCTAACCTGTTGAATTTTTCATTATATGATAATCCTTTCATCCTAGGAATCACTGTGAAACTCCTCTGAGCTCTTTTGAATGCAGTTATGACCTTTGTTAAATAAGGACATGAAAATGGCAACAGTACTCTGCATGTGGCCTTACTAATACCTCACAACTGTAGCAAAACTTAGCTACTTATATATTCTGTTCTTGCACTATACAACATTTCATTTGAATACAAAAAATTACAGCTATGAATAAATTAAGGTTCTATATTTTCTGGTTGTCTCTTAATTAAAAATGAGTCAAAAAGGCATCTTTACCATGTTCAGGGTGAACAGAAATTTAATTGAGGAATGATTATGGTCTGCTTTTATTTTCCTACTGAGCTGAGGCTGAGGGTTGGGGGGGTGGGGGGGAGTACTGATTACATTTGCTCAGATTTAAAATCCTAATTATCATGAAAGGGCTGAATAAGCAGGAGGGGTGGGAAACAAAATTAAGTACGTTTCCCGTTCTGCTTTGTTATCCAGTGACTCCTGTTGGGAATCTAGTTGAATATTAGCAAGATTGGATGTAGCTGTGTTCGGGCCACACTGTTCAGCATTACAGGTTCACACAAGCAAATGGACCTTTGATCAAAGTGCTGGAAGACTTCTAGTTTTACAGAGTTGTGCAATTAGATGAGCCATTAAAATAAAATAAGCATGAAAATTGGAGAAAAACTGACAAGTTTGTAAAGTGGGTTGTAATGATTGCATGGATCAGCACTCTGGAATGCAAAAAGGCAGTTTCAATTCCACACTGCTTTAATTTACAGCCTTAGACATGCAAGAAATCTATCCGTAACTGAAGTCATAGCTCATGTAGAAGTAGTGAAAAGTGAAGTAAAATATATTAAATATAAAAGGATGCTTATCAATATCTCAAAATTAATAATATAACTTGGAGCTCTTAATAGTACAGTGTTGAACATGGGTTCAAATGTGAGCAGCTCAGTTTAATAGGACAAATGATAGTCAAATTTCTGAAATCTTAAATCCTCTGGAATGATCTAGGACAATTTTACATTATTTGCTCAATAAAACTAAAGTACAGAAGCTCTCCAATATTTGTAACTGTTAGTAATTTCTCTTTGGAATTTAGGAATAGAAATGTCACACTTGTGCTAATTGTTCTATCCAGTTGGCAATTGGTCCACAAGTGGAGGAAGGTTCTATTCCCCTCACTAATATACTAAATGCAAATTGCAAGAATTCCAATTTTACATCAAACAGTGACAGAGAAAGCGCAGTATCTTCCACGTGAAGGCATTTTCTTGCAGCATTCAAATCGCGGTCTGGTGTACAATGCACATTTGGTAATCCAGAATTCTGATTTTATGAATGTTTTCTCCTCCCTCATTTTTCACTATGTAGGTGAATTATTTCTCTGATATTTGGTCTTGTATTGTTTCTGCATTGTCTAGTGTTTCTTGCTACATGTTGTGTAAGGTTTTAATGCACTTTCTTGTTCCTTCTTCCTCTAGAAACTCAGTGGGAGCATGCAGTCAGATGAGGGAACAGAGTGGCTTCTTGAACTCCTCACTGAGGTACAGTTGCAGCAGTATTTCCTCCGCATTCGTGATGATCTCAATGTTACCCGGCTCTCTCACTTTGATTATGTGAAAAATGAGGATCTTGAAAAAATAGGAATGGGCCGTCCTGGTAAGTGCTATTCTTTACAGAAGAATATATTTTGTTTGTCTCTGTAGAATGTCATATTACAAAAAATAATCTCTCAAAGACATGCAAAGTTTTTTTTAAAAGAAGGTACTGCATATATTTTAGTTCCAACAATGTAGTCTTTATCAATATGTGTGTAGGCAAACATAACAAAGAGCATAATAATGTAGCATACCTGTTTGGCTTTGAAATGAGCTTCTGACTACATTTGTTACCAATGGTCTTCATAATTCCAATGTTCTCTTGGATTGATTTCTATTTTCCACCCTTCATTAAATTGAACTCATCCAATTTTCTACTTTGCATATCCTAATTTCAAGTACTCATCGCCTATCAACTTTGTGCTCTGTAACCTGCCTTTACTTGCTGTTTGGCAAAGCCTCTGGTGTAAAATCTTCCTTGTTATCAAAGCCTTACATATTCTCTGCTGTCCTGGTCTCTGGAACTTCCTTCAGTCCAACAACTTTTCAAATTCTGCGCATTCTTCTAATTCGAACTTATTATTCCTCCCCAGTTTTATTTTTCCCACCATTGGTGGCCACCAGCAGCTTGTGCTCTATGCTGAGGAATTCTGTCTCTGTTTCTCAAACTCCCTGTAAGTGTGCTTTCAAACTTACAACTTTGACCAAGTGTTTGGTCACTTGTACTACCGTGTCTGAATTTCAAACTTTGATTGATAATGCTTTTGTGAAGTACCCTAGGATGTTCCATACAAGGGGGTCCCTGATTTATGAACACTTGATTTACCAATATCCATACAACACGAACCCGATTTCATACTGGAATGTAATTTTAATGATCTGACATACAAATATTTTCTTACAAACAGCTCTTTTCTACTGTACTGCATTGTGTTCCATATGCATACAAATCAACTTGTGAGTGGACTCAAGAATGGACCTTTTTACAACCTGGGGACCGCCTCTAATCTTAAAGACAGTGTACAAAGACAAGGTGTCATTGATAGATTCTGAAACGAGGCAGAGAACACCGTTAACCCAGAGATATCCAAGTTAGCTTTCAGATCATCTTATCGTTAAACATACTTTGGTAATTAGTTTACTTGTTTCAAAATAGCTACAATTAAAATGACTTCCTTGCCTTCAAGTGCTAAGAATTATACTGTAGTATTCAGATCTGGCTGGAAAAACAAATTATAGAGTCAGTTCCATGAATTAACTGATTGTCCAAGTACAACTTTACATGAAAGTATATAAAAGACTGTGTTTATGCAAGAGTTCTGTTCCTTATCCAATAGTATGAGAAATATTCTTTGAAAAGGGTTTAAGTAATTCCCTATGGTCACATTTCCGCTCCATTTGCACCTGGATCTATGAAAACGCATACACAAACCTCAAAGAGCAAAAAAAACTTTTTTTCTCCACTGGGACAGAGTAGCAAACTGTGAAACTGGAAGGCCTCTGGTAGTCTTTTGTTAGCATTTTGCAGGCTTTCAAGCTATCAACCACTTACAAAATTGATAATCTTATGAAGCATGCAGGAAGATCGGTTTCCTAACCGACAAGCTGCATTTCTGGGGCATTCTTTTATCAGAATATTAACATGTCCTGCCCCAAAATGTGGATGCTCAGGTTCTATTTGGTGAAGTGCAGGACAAGTGTGTGCTGTGATGTTTTAGCTCAGGTTGTGTGAGATTTGAATTGGGAATGCCTCACCTTTTTAAAGCCCTAATTATTGTCACTTCAATGTATAATTTAAACCATTCAAATCTGCACAGCAGGACATCATGGCAAAATGTCTCTCTGCCTACCTTTTGTGGCTTTTTATGAATTACTAATTTGTGATTGAACTGGATGACTATTTGCATACTATCTAATTAATTTTCTAACATATGGCTCTTCTAATAAGAAAGAAAATCATCTGTTTCTATTTATGTGGTGCCTGTCACTCTTCCAGGGCATCGAGAAGTCTGTCCATAGCAATTACTTTTGAAGTGTTTAAAGTAGACTATGATCTGAGATGAAAGTGGGCTTGTATGGGTTGGTAGCTGAGACACAAATCACTAAACTTGCCAGCTCATGCTAGAATTTGGAAATGAGGCCTTTGAAATTAATGGCTCCTACTTGAAACAAGTATTGCAAATGCAAGCAAGGAGTTGAGATGATTGTTTTGTCTGCCGCTAACTGAAGTTAAGGAGCGGCACAGTGATTAGCATTGCTGCCTCACAGCGCCAGGGACCCGGGCTTGATACAGGTGAATTGGCCATGCTAAATTGCCCATAGTGTTAAGTGCATTAGTTAGGGGTAAATATAAAATAGTGGAATGGGTCGGCATGGACTTGTTGGGTCAAAGGACCTGTTCCCATGATGTAGAGAAAATGATCTAATTAAAAAAAAAGAGCAATTATGAGAGTCAAATGATGCGCTGTGTTCTTCCAGCCAACCAGTGTGTGAGGCTTGATTATCATATGGAATAGCAAGGCCCTGGTTAAGCCTTACAGGGATAGCGATTTAAAATATTCACATCTGGAAAAATAAATCATGAGTGCTTGGGTAGACTTGTTGACACACTTCCAGTGTCTCTCAAATGCCAAGCATTGCAGTGGTGTGGTCAGCAGAGTGAAGAAAGTTGAAAGTCCTTTGGAGCTGTAAGGGTAAAAAATGAGGTCTGCAGATGCTGGAGATCACAGCTGAAAATGTGTTGCTGGTTAAAGCACAGCAGGTTAGACAGCATCCAAGGAATAGGAAATTCGACGTTTCGGGCATAAGCCCTTCATCAGGAATGAGGAGAGTGTGCCAAGCAGGCTAAGATAAATGGTAGGGAGGAGGGACTGGGGGGAGGGACGATGGAGATGTGATAGGTGGAAGGAGGTCAAGGTAAGGGTGATAGGCCGGAGTGGGGTGGGGGCGGAGAGGTCAGGAAGAAGATTACAGGTTAGGAGGGCGGTGCTGAGTTGAGGGAACCGACTGAGACAAGGTGGGGGGAGGGGAAATGAGGAAACTGGAGAAATCTGAGTTCATTCCTTGTGGTTGGAGGGTTCCCAGGCGGAAGATGAGGCGCTCCTCCTCCAGCCGTTGTGTTGTTATGTTCTGCCGGTGGAGGAGTCCAAGGACCTGCATGTCCTTGGTGGAGTGGGAGGGAGAGTTAGTGTTGAGCCACGGGGTGGTAGGGTTGGTTGGTCCGGGTGTCCCAGAGGTGTTCTCTGAAGCGTTCCGCAAGTAAGCGGCCCATCTCCCCAATGTAGAGGAGGCCACATCGGGTGCAGCGGATGCAATAGATGATGTGTGTGGAGGTACAGGTGAATTTGTGGCGGATATGGAAGGATCCCTTGGGGCCTTGGAGGGAAGTGAGAGAGGAGGCGTGGGCGCAAGTTTTACATTTCCTGCGGTTGCAGGGGAAGGTGCCGGGAGTGGAGGTTGGGTTGGTGGGGGGTGTGGACCTGACGAGGAACCACGAAGGGAGTGGTCTTTGCGGAACACTGATAGGGGACGGGAGGGAAATATATCCCTGGTGGTGGGGTCTGTTTGGAGGTGGCGGAAATGACGGCGGATGATACGTTGTATACGGAGGTTGGTGGGGTGGTAGGTGAGAACCAGTGGGGTTCTGTCTTGGTGGCGGTTGGAGGAGCGGGGCTCAAGGGCGGAGGAGCGGGAAGTGGAGGAGATGTCATGAAGGGAGTGGTCTTTACGGAACACGAAGGGAGTGGTCTTTGCGGAACTAGTCCTTTGGAGCTACCAGGCAAAAAGCAGAAGGAAGACAGTCTCTGATCAAAGAAGCATATCCCATGACATTCTAAAATCTTTGGAAGATTTTCCCTGGCAAGGCTGGTATGAGAAAAGTTAGAATGAGTCTTAGAGTTGGTACTCAATTTAAGAATTCTCCACAAATTAAAGGGTAAGAACTTTTGGTGGTTTTGTTACAGAAAATGCCTTAAAACTTGACATCATGTCATGCAACTTCTTTAAGTCAGTAACTGGCAATTCAAACAAAAACAAATTTCTGGAGAATTTCAGCAGGTCAGGCAACATCTGTGGACAAAAAGCAGAGGTTCCCTTCTGGGTAAGGGTTTCTGGACTTAAAATATTTACTTTCTCTCCACAGATGCTGCCAGACTTGAGATTCTTCAGCAGATCTGTTTTTGTTTCAGATCTTTAGCATCTACAGTCCTTTGTTGTATTTTACTGGCAATTCAAATATCTTTTTAAAAAGTCATTGGTTTCAAGGGAATGTAACACACAAATGAGAGCCTCATTCACACATTTAACGCCAGGAGCCAAGGCATCCCAGTATAGGTGTGGTCTCCTATAGACAGAGCATAGGCTGCATGCATTGCAACCTGTGAAATTGAACATAAAGGAGTTGAACTGTTGGCCCTTAAAGGTAACAGGAGGCTGCTCAGAACCTTTTAAAGGTGAGAATGTAAACTGACTTTTTCCATACTGATGCTGATTGAAATGCTAGGCTGCCATGGCTGAAAAGATCTATGCAGATATCCTGTAAGTATTATTCATGTGAACACTAAATTTTGAGGAGGTCACAGATGATCAGCTAACTCATTTAATATTGTCTGATCAATCATTTCTTGTGAATTATTAATTTGTAGGAGTTTTATTTTATAGTTCAGGGCTAATAATTATACAGCTATGCAATGGAAAGGGAAAGTACATAGAGTCAGAGAGTCACAGAGATGTACAGCACAGGAACAGACCCTTCAGTCCAACTTGTCCATGCTGACCAGATATCCAAACGTAATCTAGTCCCATTTGCCAGCACTTGGCCCATATCTCTCTTCCTATTCATTTACCCATCCAATTGCCTTTTAAATGCTGCAATTGTACCAGCCTCTACCACTTCTTGTGGCAGCTCATTCAATAGAAATACCACCTTCTGTGTGAAAAAAAAAGTTGCCCCTTAGGTCCTTTTTATATCTTTCTATTCTCAGCCGAAACCTATGCTTCTAGTTCTGGACTTGCCCACTGCAGGGAAAAGACCTTGTTTATTTATCCTATCCATGCCCTTCATGATTTCATAAATCTCTGTTACATCACCCTTCAACCTCCGATGCTCCAAGGAAAACAGTCTATTCAGCCTCTCCCTATCGCTCAAATTGTCCAACCCTGGCAACATCCTTGTAAATAATTTCTGAACCTTTTCAAGTTTCATAACATCCTTCTGACAGGAAGGAGACCAGAATTGCAGCAATATTCCAAAAGTGGCCTAACCAGTGTCCTGTACAGCTGCAACATGACCTCCCAACTCCTATACTCAGTGCTCTGACCAATAAAGGAAAGCGTAACAAACACCTTCTTCACTACCTGTGACTCCAGTCTGAAGAGCATCCCTCCACCCTCCGCATCCCTCCACCCTCCACACCCCCACCTGCTATCTTCTACCTTTTTGAGCCAATTCTGTATCCAAAAGGCTAGTTCTCCCTGTAGTCCATGAGATCTAACTTTGCTAACCAGTCTCACGAGGAACCTTGTTGAATGCCTTACTATAGTCCATATAGATTATGTCGACCTCCAATAACTTGCCCACCACAGATGTCAGGCACACTAGTCTATAGTTCCTGGCTTGTCCTTACCACCTTTCTTAAACAGCGGCACCGCGTTAGCCAACCTCAAGTCTTCCAGCACCTTTCCTGTGACTATCAATGATACAAATATCTCGGCAAGATGCCCAGCAATCACTTCCCTAGCTTCTCAGAGTTCTAGGGTACACCTGATCAGGTCTCGGGGATTTATCCATTTTTATGCATTTCTAGACATCCAGCACTTCCTCCTCTGTAATATGGACATTTTTCAAGATGTCACCATCTATTTCCCCACATTCTATATCTTACATGTCTTTCTCCACAGTAAACACTGGTTTTGTATCTTCTCCCATCTCCAGCCGCTCCACACATAGGCTGCCTTGCTGATCTTGGAGGGGCCCAATTCTCTGCCCAGTTACCATTCTGCCCTTAATGTATTTATAAAATCCCTTTGGATTCTCCTTAGCCCTATTTGCCAAAACTATCCCATGTCTCCTTTTTGCCCTCCTGATTTCCCTCTTAAGTATAGTCCTACTGCCTTTATACTCTTCTAAGGATTCACTCGATCTCTCCTGTCCATACCTGACATATGTTTCTTTCTTTTTTCTTGAGCAGAACCTCAATTTTTCTTGTTGTCCAGCATTACCCACATCTACCAGCCTTTCTTTTCTCCCTAACAGGAATATACTGTCTCTGGACTCTCGTTATCTCATTTCTGAAGGCTTCCCATTTTCCAGCTGTCCCTTTACCTGCAAACATCTGCCCCCCAGTCAGCTTTTGAAGTTAAAGTCAGAGAGTTATAGAGATGTATAGTGTGGAAACAGACCCTTCGGTCCAACCTGAACATGCTGACCAGATACCCAAACCCAATCTAGTCCCACCTGCCAGCACCTGGCCCATATCTCTCCAAACCCTGCCTATTCATATAAGCAACCAAATGACTTTTAAATGTTGCAATTGTACCAGCCTCCACCACTTCCTTTAGCAGCTCATTCCATACATGTACCTCCCTCTATGTGTAAGAGTTGCCCATTAGGTCTCTCTTATACCTTTTTCCTCTCACCCTAAGCCTATGTCCCCTGGTTCTGGACTTCCTGACCCCAGGGAAAAGACTTTGCCTATTTATCCTATCCATGCCCCACATGATTTTATAAACCGCTATAAGGTCACCCCTCCAATGCTCCAGGGGAAACAGCCTGTTCAGCCTCTCCCTATAGCTCAAATCCTCCAACCCTGGCAACATCTTTGTAAATCTTTTCTGAACCCTTTCAAGTTTCACAACATCTTTCCCTTAGGAAGGAGACCAGAATTGCATGCAATATTCCAACAATGGCCTAACCAAAGACCTGTACAGCTGCAACATGATCTCCTAACTCCTGTACTCAATACTCTGACCAATAAAGGAAAGCTTTCCAAATGCCACCTTCACTATCCTTTCTACCTGCGACTCCACTTTCAGGGAGCTATGAACCTGCACTCCGAGGTCTCTTTATCAGCAACACCCCCTAGGACCTTACCATTAAGTGTATAAGTCTTGCTAAGATTTGCTTTCCCAAAATTCAGCACCTTGCATTTATCTGAATTAAACTTTATCTGCTACTTCTCAACCCATCTGATCAAGATCCTGTTGTAATCTGAGGTAGCCTTCTTCGCTGTCCACTACAGCTCCAGGTTTGGTGTCATCTGCAAACTTAATAACCATACCTCTGATGCTCCCGTTTAAATCATTTATATAAATGACAAAAAGTAGAGGACCCACCACTGATCCACTGGTCACAGGCCTCCAGTCTGAAAAACAACCCTCCACCACCTCTGCCTACCTTTGAGCCAGTTCTGTATCCACATGGCTAGTTCTTCCTGTATTCCGTGAGATCTAACTTTGCTAACCAGTCTCCCATGAAGAACCTTGTTGAATGCCGTACTGAAGTCCATATAGATCGCATCTACCGCTCTGCCCTCATCAATCCTCTTTGTTACTTCTTCAAAAACTCAATCAAGTTTGGGTGACATGATTTCCCATGCACAAAGCCATCTATCCCTAATCAGTCCTTGCCTTTCCAAGCACGTGTACATCCTGTCCCTCAGGAGTCCCTCCAACAACTTGCCCACCACTGATGTCAGGCTCACTGGTCTATAGTTCCCTGGCTTGTCCTTACCACCCTTCTTAAACAGTGGCACCACGTTAGCCAACCTCCAGTCTTCCCCGCACCTCACCTGTGACTATTGATGATACAACTATCTCAGCAAGAGTCCCAGCAATCACTTCCCTCGCTTTCTACAGAGTTCTCAGGTATACCTGATCAGATTCTGGGGATTTATCCACCTTTATGCACTTCAACACAGCAGCACTTCCTCCTCTGTAATCTGGACATTTTTTAAGGTGTCACCATCTATTTCCATACATTCTGAGTTCCATATCCTTTTCCACAGTAAATACTGAAGCAAAATACTCATTTAGTATCTCCTTCATTTTCTGCGGCTCCACATAAAGGCCGCCTTGCTAATCCTTGAGGGGCCCTATTCTCTCCCTAGTTACCCTTTTGTCCTTAATGTATTTGTAAAAACCCTTTGGATTCTCCTTAATCCTATTTGCCAAAGCTATCTCGTGTCTCCTTTTTGTCCTTCTTAAGTATACTTCTTAAGTATAAGAAGTATACTTGTCCTTCTTAAGTATTCTTCCCTCTTAAGTATACTCCTACTTCCTTTATACTGTTCTAAGGATTCGCTCAATCTATTCTGTCTATACCTGACATATGCTTCCTTCTTTTTCTTAATCAAACCCTCAATTTCTTTAGTCACCCAGCATTCCCATACCTACCAGCCTTCCCTTTCACCCTGAAAGGAATATACTTTCTCTGGATTCTCATTATCTCATGTCTGAAGGCTTCCCATTTTCCAGCCGTCCTTTTACCTGCGAACATCTGCCCCCAGTCAGCTTTTGGAAGTTCTTGCCTAATACCATCAAAATTGTCCCTTTCTCTAATTTAGAACTTCAACTTTTGAATCTGGTCTATCCTTTTCCATTAATAATTTAAATCCAGTAGAATTATGGTCACTGGCCCCAAAGTGCTCCCCCACTGCCCTGCTGTATTTCCCAAGAGTAGGTCAAGTTTTGCACCACCTCTAGAAGGTACATCCACATAAGTAATCAGAAAATTTCCTTGTATACACTTAACAAATTCCTCTCCATCTATACCCTTAACACTATGGCAGTCCCAGTCTGATGAAGGGCTCTGGCCCGAAACGTCGAATTTCCTGTTCCTTGGATGCTGCCTAACCTGTTGTGCTTTAACCAGCAACACATTTTCAGTCCCTGTCTATGTTTGGAAACTTAAAATCCCCTACCATAATCACCGTATTATTTTAACAGATAGCTGAGGTCTCCTTACAAATTTGTTTCTTGATTTCCTGCTGTTAGGGGGTTTATAATACAAGCCCAGTAAGATGATCATCCCTTTCTTATTTCTCATTTCCACCCAGATAACTTCCCTGATGCATTCCCAGGGACATCTTTCCAAGTACAGCTGTAATGCTATACCTTCTCAAAAACACTACTCCCTGTCCTCTGTTGCCCCCCTTTCTATTTTTCCAATAGCATTTGTATCCTGAAACATTAAGCTGCCAGTTCTGTCCATCCCTGAGCCACATTTCTGTAATTGCTATGATATGCTAGTACCATGTTCGGAACGATGCCCTGAGTTCATTTGCCTTCCCTGTTAGGCCTCTTGCATTGAAGTAAGTGTAGTTTAATTTATCAGTCCTGTCTTATTCTCTGCTTTACGCCTGTGTGCCCCGACTGTTTTACTCACTCCTTTATCCAACTGTACCAGTCGGAGATTGATTCTTTCCTCATTATTTTCCTGGGTCCCACCACCCGCCCCACCCCATCTTAGTAGTTTAAATCCTCCCAAGCAGCTCTAGCAAATCTTCCTGCCAATGTATTATTCTCCTTCCAATTCAGGTGCAATCTGTCCGTCCTTGTACAGGTCACTTCTATCCCAGAAGAGATTCCAATGATCCAAAAATGTGAATCCTTCTCCCTTGCACCAGCTCCTCAGTCACAATTCTTCTGCTCTATCCTCCTATTCCTTCATTCACTAGCTCGTAGCACCAAGGGTAATCAGATATTACTACCTTTGAAGACCTCCTTTTTAAATTCCTGCCTCGTTTTCTATATTCTCCCTTCAGAATCTTATCCTTTTCCCTTCCTATATCATTGATTCCAATGTATACAATGACCGCTTGCTGAGCCCTCTGTCCCTTGAGAATATTCTGCACCCTTTGAGACATCCTTGACCCTGGCACCAAGGAGGCAACACACCATTCTGATATATTGCTGCTGGCTGCAGAAACATATGTCTGTGCCTCTGACTAGAGAGTCTTCGATCACAATCGATCGCTTGGAACCTGATATACCCCTCTTTATATTAGAACCAGTCTCGATACCAGAAACCTGGCTGTTCATGCTACATGCCCCTGAGAGTCCTTCATCTCCTATATTTTCCAAAACAAATTACTTATTTGAGACTGGGATAGCTGCAGAAGACTTCTGCACTACCTGCCTACCCCCTCTACTTCCCTGGGGTTAACCCATCTACCTGACTATCTACAGCTTTTCTCCCTTCCTATAACTGCCATCCATCACACTCCCTAGCTCTTGTAAATTCCTTGTAGCCTCTAATGGCCACTCCATTGGATCCATTCAATATGATAGGATTCATAACCAAAGACACTTTCTGCAGACATAATCATCAGTAACATGGAAACTCTCCCTAAACTTCTACATCCGACTGGGAGAGCACATCACTCTATTAAAGGCCATCTTTGCTCCTTCACAATCTACAGACCCAGAAAATAACACCATCTTTTTGCTCTACAAAATGTGCTCCAGGCTAATTTAATATTTATGGTTTATATCTTTTTGAAATTTAATCAAGAGACCTATCTCAATAAAACATATAATCATGAAAGAATCCACTCTGCTCAATACTGTAGACTTACAGCAAGGTTACACGTTAAAAGCTATGCATTTATCTGTTTCTGTGTTGAGAGAAAATGTTGGGCAGGAGTGCACCATTTGCAATAGTTGATTATTGACTAAAGCATTGCAAGGTAAAGATATGTTCCCTATCATTATCACTGCACATCTAACCAGATGAAGTTGCAATCTGTCATCAATCAGTACTTACTACTAGAAGTAGACCAATTCATTAGAAAATAACAGCATCCATTGTGTATTCACAGGCCAGCGGAGGTTATGGGAAGCTGTAAAACGAAGGAGAGCTGTATGCAAGCGTAAATCATGGATGAGCAAGGTATGCCTGTGGTTATTGTACATGTGATTATTGCATCTGTGAAAAGGAATTTCTAAATGTATCTTCTGTCGAAAGCAGTTATCTCTAAAAGTTGGCTTTTGCTTGTTTTACATGTATTAAACATAAAACTAAATTTTAAATGCCATTTGCTCTCAATTTTACTTCAGACCATTGTAAAGGACCACATATTTTCCTTTTTTTGGGACTATAAACTGAAATGAGATTTGACGGCAATATAGCTAAACTGCACGTAAGTTTTGCAAATTGAGGGGAAAAAAAAGTGTTGCACATTTTTAGCCATGTAAAGCAATGTTTGTTTTTGAAGAACAAGGAGCATACTTTGAGACAGAGTGGCACCAAGAGTCTTTGAGTTAAGGAAAATCTGCCTGTTGACAGTCTTCTGATTGGTTGAATTGCGTGTGCTGGGCATGCGAACTGAACATATTGGTATTTGTGTCTGTGTGGGTCAAAAGACAGACAAACCAAAAAGGCATAAAAGAAAGCATTCTAACACAAAAGGACTTGGATCTACTAGATTAGCTATTAGGATCAAGTGTGACCATCACTCTAATCATTGTTGAAATGAAAAGAAACTGAGATTTGGACTAAAGATCTTCAGAGTTTTGTCCTTCCTGTCTATACTTTTTTCCACCCATAATATCTCTGTCAAACCATCTGCTTTAATCATGAATGAGTGTGACTGTACCTGGGGTTTCTGATGCGATTGTTTGAGTCGGAAATTGGTGGATTAGAAATTCTTTCTTTCTCTGGTATTTGTTGAAGTTGAGTGTTTTACAATAATTAAGGTCAGAAGTCACACAACACCAACTTAAAGTCCAAAAGATTTATTGGTAATCATATAAATTTTTGGTGCACTGCCTCTTCATCAGGTAGCACTATGAAAGCTTGTGATTTCAAATAAACCTGTTGGACTATAACCTGGTGTCGTATGACTTTTGATCTTGTTCACCCCAGTCTAACACCAACAAGTCCACATCTTGGTTATAATAACTAGTTATTTTGCATTAATAGCAAAACTTGGTCTGAATTGCTTTCATCCTGAATAGCAATCTGTCAAGCGAATTGATCATCATGGTGATGGAATGTGCGCATTGTGGGCATGGTCAGCATTTGTTGCCTATTTCAAATGGCCCTTGGAACTGCCTCTTCATCTATTGGGACTGACGCACCATAGTTAAAATTCTGCACAGTGTTAGTTCTCATGTAGTCGGGGAAGTTGATGGTATAACGATAATGTCATTGGCCTAGTAATCCGAAAACCCAGACCAATACTCTGGAAACTTGTGTGTAAATGAATTCAATTAATAAATCTGAAAAACAAAGCTGGCCATTGTAACATTGAAACTGTATTACATTGTTTTCAAAACCAACCTGTTCCACTAATGCTGTCTAGGGAAGGGAATCTGATGTCCCCATCTGATCTGACTCCAGGTGAAAGCAATGTGAAATGGCATCACAAACCACTCGTTTCAAAGGCCGTTTGAAATGGGCAACAAATGTTCACTTTGCATACAATGCGCTCATTCCATGACAGAGGTTTTTTAAAAAGCAATTGTACCTTACCACCACTCCTGACAACTGAGGAGTTGCTAAATGACCCGACTTCTCATTCAACATCCAATACTGAATGAGCAGAAATTTCCTCCAGTTAGTTTTATTTTTTGGTCTCATTTACATACTCTTGTGCTCTGATCACTCATCCTCCCTTATCCTGGGGAATGTCACTCTGCTAAAACCTTGGTACCATTTTGACCCCAAGGTGACCTTTTGACTAACTATATTCACACTCTTTCAAAAACACTGTATTCTACCTCCTGTAATATTACCCAACTCTGTCCTGGTTTCAGCTCATTTCTGCTGCAAAACATACTCTTTACTGATAGACTAGCTTATTTAAAAGCATTCCAAGATGGATCTTCCACATTCTACCCTTAGTGAGCTTGAGTTCATCCAAAACTTTGATTCCTATGTCCTTAGTCTCACAAATATTCACCAATCATTCCAGTCCTCCCTGACCTATTCACAGCTGGTTGAGCAATTTCTTGATTTTAAAATTCTCATCTTTGTTTTCAAATCCCTTTATGACCTATCCTTCGCTGTCATTGTAATCTTGATTTTCACAACTATCTGAAATATCTATGTTCATTTATTTTTGGCTTTCTGAGGAAGATAAAATTGATATTTTTAAAAAAGCAACATAAAAGGATGGAATTTTGCAAGGAAAATGTTCACAACTTGATGATCATTTCCTAGTTATGTTTCTAGTCAAAACGCTACAGCACTATCTTGTATAGTTTCCAAATTCATGTCGAAATTTTAAGATTAGCACAGCATGTCCTTGGGAATATAAACGACCCATTGATTAGGTTGACTAACCTGGTGCCGTTGCAATAAAGCTTTCATTGAATTATGTTAACAATCAGTGATTTCCTTTTGAAAAGGGAAGGCTTCACTGCCATGACAGCTGTGATTTGCATAGACCTGTAAAAGTTAACAATGAGAAACTGATTTGAATTGGAAGTATCAAAGCATTTGTAATGGGACTCCCACATCTGTATATTGAGTCCCACTTCTGCGTCCAGATGACTTCTTCGTAAATTCACTTTGACTTTTTCTGAGATTCAAGTGTCATTCTTACTTTGAGATTGAATATCATTTGCTTGGTAGCTGATTTACATTGGAAGTGATTCACAAATCTCCTTATTGTTGTTCAGGATTATACTATACATAATTCACCAACTTAACAAAAAGACATGGATGAACAGAACTTTGTGAGAAGCTATTATTTAAATTCTTTAATGATATCAGGTAATGATATAGAACATTTGTTTGTCAACTGATGAATAATGAGGTATTCAGTTAGTTACAAGAGATTGGCTTTTATTCTAATGTTCTTCACCAAATGTTGTCAGTGAAGCAGTTCTCAACTACAGTCGACCATTGGCTGTACATGAGTGCCATCTCCTACAAATTATTGTTTTATATGCTGTTGCATTGTTTTGGAACTTTGGAGGGAAAAAAGCCAAAACAACAGTACTTTTCAAAGGGAGAAGAACAGACAAAGGAAGCACATGGTGAGATCAGTGCAGGAGAGAGAGAGAAAAACAAACCCACATTGCTAACGGATAGAGTTAGCAGTTAGTGCCTTTGCTGTTGAATTCATGAATAGCTGGACATCAGGATTATGTCTGGGAAAATTAAAAAACTGTGAACTTCACAACTGATCTTGGAGGAACCTGTCTGGGAGCGGTCACAGCACAGAAGCAGAGAAGTGGATTTTATGCAGGGCCTTAAAATAAGTCTGCAATAGTGAGTAGAGTAAGTTCTTTCTCGATTATATGTTTTAATGAGCTATGTCTCTTGATTAAACTTAGAATGTAAGCCATAAGTATTCAATTAACCTGGAACAGTGTTTTGTAGAAGAGTAAGATAGTGTTATTTTCTGGGTCTGTAGACCGAAAGAAGCAAAAATGCCCCTTAGTAGAGTGATATGCTCTTCTTGTTGGATGTGGGAGTTTAACGAGAGTTTACGGGTTACTGAGGATTATATCTGCAATAAATGCCGTTGGTTGCAAATCCTATCAGATCGAATGGATCGGTTGGAGAGGTAGTTAGAGGCAATGAGCAATTTACTAGAATAAGGAGATGTGATGGATGGCAGTTATAGAAAGGAAGGAAAGTCCCAGATGCAGTCACATAGATGGGTTAACTCCAGGAAAGGTAAGAGAGGTAGGCAAGTAGCGTAGGAGTCTTCTGTGGCTATCCCCATTTCAAAAAAGCATGCTGTTTTGGAAAACGTAGGAGCTGATGGATTCTCAGAGGAATGTGGCATGAGCAGTCAAGTTTCTGGTATTGAGACTGGCTCTAATGTAATGAGAGATACATCAGGTTCCAAGTAATCAATTGCGTTAGGGGACTCTTTAGTCTGAGGTACAGACAGACGTTTCTGTGGCCAGCAGTAAAAAAAGCAGAATGGTATGTTGCTTCCCTGGTGCCAGGACCAAGGATGTCTCAGAGGGTGCAGAATGTTCTCAAGGGGGAGAGGGGCCAGCAGGAGGTCATTGTACGCATTGGAACCAACAATATAGGAAGGGAAGAGGTTGAGATTCTGAAGGGAGAATACAGAGAGTTAGGTAAGAATTTAAATTTAAAGAGTAGTAATATCTGGATTACTCCTGGTGCTATGAGCTAGTGAGGGCAGGAATAGGAGGCTAGAACTGATGAATGCATGGCTGAGGAGCTGGTATATGGGAGAAGGATTCACATTTTTGGATCATTGGAACCTGTTTTGGGGAAGAATCTGTACAAGAAGGACGGGTTGCACCTAAATTGGAAGAGGACTAAAATACTGGCAGGGAGATTTGCTAGCGCTGCTCAGGAGCATTTAAACTTGTATGGGGGTGGGGGGGGGGGGGAGGAAGGGAATGGGGGGTGTGCTGCGCTGGGACCCAGGAATATAGTGAGGAAAGATTTCAATCTGAGACTGGTACAGATGAGAACAAAGGCGAGTCAAACAATCAGGACAGCAGGGGACAAAGCAGAGAACAAGGTAGGACTAATAAATTAAACTGTATTTATTTCAATGCAAGGGACCTAATAGTGAAGGAAGATGAACTCAGGGCATGGTTAGAAACATAGGATTGGGATACCATAGCAGTTAGAGAAATAAGGCTCCGGAATGGACAGGACAGACAGCTTAATGTTCCAGGATACAAATGCTACAGAAAGGACAGAAAGGGAGGCGAGAGTAGAGGGGGACTGGCGTTTTTGATAAGGGATAGCATTGCAACTGTGCTGAGGGAGGATATTCCTGGAAGTACATCCAAGGACGTTATTATGATGGAACTGAGAAATAAGAAAGGGATGATCACCTTTTTGGGATTGTATTAATGACCCCTTAATAGTCAGAGGGAAATTGAGAAACAAACTTATAAGGAGATCTCGGTTATTGTAAGAATAATAGGGTGGTTATGGTAGGGGATTTTAACTTTCCAAATATAGACTGGGACTGCCATAGTGTTAAAGGTTTAGATGGAGAGGAATTTAAGTGTGTACAAGAAATGTTTCTGACTACTTATATGGATGTATCTACTAGAGAAAGTGCAAAACTTGACCTAGGCAGGGCAGGTGACTGAGGTGTTAGTGGGGGAGCACTTTGGGGCCCACAACCATAATTCTATTAGATTTAAATTAGTGATGGAAAAAGATAGACAGACCAGATCTAAAAGTTGAAATTCTAAACTGGAGAAAGGCCATTTTGATGGTATTAGGCAAGAATTTTCAAAAGCTGATTGGGCGCAGATATTTGCAGGTAAACGGAAAATGGGAAGCCTTCAGAGATGAGATAACGAGTGACCAGAGAAAGTATATTCCTGTTAGGGTGAAAGAAAAGGCTGGTAGATACAGGGAATGCTGGATGACTAAAGAAATTAAGGATTTGGCTAAGAAAATGAAGAAAGCATGTGTCAGGATAGACAGAATAGATTGAGTGAATCCTTAGAAGAGTGTAAAGAAAGTAGGAGTATAATGAAGAGAGAAATCAGGAGGGCAAAAAGGGGACGTGAGATAGCTTTGGCAATTAGAGTTAAGGAGAATCCAAAGGGTTTTTACAAATACATTAAGGACAAAAGGGTAACCAGGGAGAGAATAGGGCCCCTCAAAGATCAGCAAAGCGGCCTTTGTATGGAACAGCAGAAAATGGGGGATATACTAAACGAATATTTTGCATCAGTATTTACGAGTATGGAAGATGTAGAATGTAGGGAAATAAATGGTGACATATTGCAAAATGTCCGTATTACAGAGGAGGAAGTGCTGCATCTCTTGAAACGCATAAAAGTGGATAAATCCGCAGACAAGGGAGGCGCGGTGGTAGTTTGGCGCACTGACCTGTACACCGCTGAAGCCAAACGCCAGCTCGCGGACGCCTCCTCTTATCGCCCCCTTGACCACGACCCCACCTCCCACCACCAAACCATCATCTCCCAGACCATCCAGGACCTCATCACCTCAGGGGATCTCCCATCCACCGCCTCCAACCTCATAGTCCCACAACCCCGCACCGCCCGTTTCTACCTCCTGCCCAAAATCCACAAACCTGCCTGCCCCGGCCGACCCATTGTCTCAGCCTGCTCCTGCCCCACCGAACTCATCTCCCAATACCTCGACACGGTCCTGTCCCCTTTAGTCCAAGAACTCCCCACCTACGTTCGGGACACCACCCACGCCCTCCACCTCCTCCAGGATTTTCGCTTCCCCGGTCCCCAACGCCTTATTTTCACTATGGACATCCAGTCCCTGTACACCTCCATCCCCCATCACGAAGGACTCAAAGCCCTCCGCTTCTTCCTTTCCCGCCGCACTAACCAGTACCCTTCCACTGACACCCTCCTTCGACTGACTGAACTGGTCCTCACCCTGAATAACTTCTCTTTTCAATCCTCCCACTTCCTCCAAACTAAAGGAGTTGCCATGGGCACCCGCATGGGCCCCAGCTATGCCTGCCTCTTCGTAGGATATGTGGAACAGTCCATCTTCCGCAACTACACTGGCACCACCCCCCACCTTTTCCTCCGCTACATCGATGACTGTATCGGCGCTGCCTCGTGCTCCCACGAGGAGGTTGAACAGTTCATCAACTTTACTAACACCTTCCATCCCGACCTGAAATTCACCTGGACTGTCTCAGACTCCTCCCTCCCCTTCCTAGACCTTTCCATTTCTATCTCGGGCGACCGACTCAACACAGACATCTATTATAAACCGACTGACTCCCACAGCTACCTGGACTACACCTCCTCCCACCCTGCCCCCTGTAAAAACGCCATCCTCCCCTCCCCCCACCTTGTCTCAGTCGGTTCCCTCAACTCAGCACCGCCCTCCTAACCTGCAATCCTCTTCCTGACCTCTCCGCCCCCACCCCACTCCGGCCTATCACCCTCACCTTGACCTCCTTCCACCTATCCCACCTCCATCGCCCCTCCCCCTAGTCCCTCCTCCCTACCTTTTATCTCAGCCGGCTTGGCTCTCTCTCTCTTATTCCTGATGAAGGGCTTGTGCTCGAAACGTCGAATTCTCTATTCCTGAGATGCTGCCTAACCTGCTGTGCTTTGACCAGCAACACATTTGCAGGATAAATCCCCAGGACCTGATCAGGTGTACCTCAGAACTCGATCAGGTGTACCCCAGAACTCTGTGGGAAGCTACGGAAGTGATTGCTGAATTTGCTGAGATATTTATGTCATCGATAGGCACAGGTGAGGTGCCGGAAGACTGTAGGTTAACCAACGTGGTGCCACTGTTTGAGAAAGGTGGTAAGGACAAGCCAGGGAACTATAGACCAATGAGCCTGATGTCAGTGGTGGGCAAGTTGTTGGAGGGAATCCTGAGGGACAGGACGTACATGTATTTGGAAAAGCAAGGACTGATTAGGGATAGTCAACATGGCTTTACGTGTGGGAAATCATGTCTCACAAAATTGATTGGGTTTTTTTGAAGAAGTAACAAAGAGGGTTGATGAGGGCAGAGCGATAGATGTGATCTATATGGACTTCAGTAAGGTGTTCGATAAGGTTCCCCATGGGAGACTGGTTAGCAAGGTTAGATCTCATGGAGTACAGGGAGATCTCACCATTTGGATACAGAACTGGCTCAAAGGTAGAAGACAGAGGGTGGTGGTGGAGGGTTGTTTTTCAGACTGAAGGCCTGTGACCAGTGGAGTGCCACAAGGATTGGTGCTGAATCCACTACTTTTCTTCATTTATATAAATGATTTGGATGTGAGCAGAAGAGGTATAGTTAGTAGGTTTGCAGATGACACCAAAATTGGAGGTGTAGTGGACAGTGAAGAAGGTTCCCTCCGGTTACAATGGAATCTTGATCAGATGGGCCAATGGGCTGAGATGTGGCAGATGGAGTTTAATTCGGATAAATATGAGGTGCTGCATTTTGGGAAAGCAAATCTTAGCAAGACTCACATACTTAATGGTAAGATCCTAGGGAGTGTTGCTGAACAAAAAGACCTTGGAGTGCAGATGCATAGCTCCTTGAAAGTGGAGTCGCAAGTAGACAGGACAGTGAAGAAAGTATTTGGAATACTTTTCTTTATTGGTCAGAGTATTGAGTACAGGAGTTGGGAGGTCATGTTGCAGCTGTACAGGATATTGGTTAGGCCACTGTTGGAACATTTCATGCAATTCTGGTCTCTTTCCTATTGGAAAGATGTTTTGAAACTTGAAAGGGTTCAGAAAAGATTCACAAGGAAGTTGCCAGGGTTGAGAATTTGATCTATAGGGAGAAGCTGAACAGGCTGGGGCTGTTTTTCCTGGAGCGTCGGAGGCTGAGGGGTGACCTTTATAGAGGTTTATAAAATCATGAGGGGCATGGATAGGATAAATAGACAAAGTATTTTCCCTGGGGTCAGCGAGTTCAGAACCAGAGGACATAGGTTTAGGGTGAGAGTGGAATGATATAAAAGAGACCTAAGGGGGATCTTTTCCACCCATAAGGTGGTACATATGTGGAATGAGCTGCCAGAAGAAGTGGTGGAGGCTAGTACAATTGCAACATTCAAAGGCATCTGGATGGGTATATGAATAGGAAGAGTTTGGAGGGACATGGGCCAGGTGCTGACATGTGGGACTAGATTGAGTTGGGGTATCTGGTTGACATGATCGAGTTGGACCGAGGGGTCTGTTTCTATGCTGTACATCTCTGACTCTGACTCTGTATGTCATGCTGCTGAACATTTTGGAGGATCTTTTTTCATAGCCTAACTGGATACTGGGCAACTACAAAATACAATTTACCCAAATTGGGTCAGTATTCAAAGATTTGCTAGTGTTAGCTAAACAAATATAAGATGCAAAGAACATCTGGCTGATATTTCTGTGAGGCTTCTGCTTTACTCCTAAACTTTGTTTGAGAGTGGGCTTGTGTTGCGGAGGGAGCTCCTTGTATGCCTGTAAATGCAGGCACTTAGACCAGATTTTTGCATTGGAGGGGGAAAACAGAAACCAATTAAGCTTTTTGGATTTCCTTTAAATGAAATGAAGGTAGGTTTTCTCTCCAATTAACAATACAGGGTTAAGATTGGAAGTCGGTTTCAGACACCCAAGGCAATCAACACTAGTTTCTTCTTGAGGAAGTGTGTTTGTCAAGCCTGCTACTGCACTATACCACAGAGTAACAAGATGTCACAGGGGAATAGGACACCTGACACCATTAGGGCCAGGAGGGGCATCCCTTTCCTGGAGGACGTAATCTTTTTGTGCAATGCTGGCAACTTTGTTCAGTTGCATCTCTGCCTTGAGTTCATCCTTTCTTGTCTCTTGCTCCTGCTTCTCTCCAGTGAGCTGCTCCTGTCCAGGCCCTCATTATACTCGAGGTTCATCGGGGCAGGAGGGTCAGGTTATGAAGGGTGCTTTAGACCATCACAGCGACAAAGGCCTTGCAGGAAGGCATGCAGAGCACCAGCTATCCCGTCCAAGCACTGACCCAAGGGCATCTCAGTCTGTAGTGGTTATCAGTGATGAAGTTGGAGGAAGGGTCACTGGACCTGAAATGTTAACTTTGATTTCTCTTCACAGATGCGAACCAGACCTGCTGAGCTTTTCCAGCAACTTCTGTTTTTGTTTGTGAGTAGTGAGGCCGGTGTGTATTGTTTGAAGAGGGTTTCTGTTACTTGAATAGTGCAGTGATGCAAACCCACTTGTGCGATTCTGCAAAGTTGTGGAGCTGATAAGAGCATGGAGAGATTGCAAACTGGTTTGTATCTAAAGGAAACAGAGTCCATTTGCAAACGGAGTAAGCCAGTCTACTAAATGAGTTTGCTTGGCATTCATTAACATGTCTGGTCTGAATACTCCATGTTAACCTTTCACCCCTTCTATCTTCTTTGAGTTTAAAGTTTTAAATGACTCGGCTTCAATAGCTTTTTAAGGAAGATAATTCAGAGAGCAAGTTTTGACTGTCTAAAAGAATAAAATTTCTTTTCATTTCTGTTTGAAATAGGCAACGTTTGAATACTTTGATTTGATTTATTATTGTCACACGTACCCAGATACAATGGAAAATTTTGTTTTGCATGCAGTACAGGCAGGTCAGGCAGCATCCAAGGAGCAGGAGACTCGACGTTTCGGGCATGAGAAGGACTCCTTGGATGCTGCCTGACCTGTGCTTTTCCAGCAACACATTTTCAGCTCTGATCTCCAGCATCTGTAGTCCTCACTTTCTTCATATTGTACAGGCAGATCATATCATACAAATTGCATGAGGGTAATAGAACAAATCGAGGAATACAGAATTATAGCTGTAGAGAGGGTGGACAGAGTGAAATCATCATTAAATTTAACATTTGAGGGGTCCATTCTGAAATCGAATAACAGCAGGGAAAAAGTTGTTCTTGAACATGTAGCGGTACATGTGTTTAAGCTTTTGTATCTTCTGCCCGACAAAAGGTGTTGGAAGAGATTATAAACAAGGGTGGGAGGGGTCTTTGATTATGTTGAATAGTCAGTGGGAATTAAAGGAACAAATATGCAGGAAAACTCAGGAGACTTGCAGGAGCAATAAGGTTGTGATAATAGGGGATTTTAAGTTTCATAACATAGACTAGAACTACTGAGGTATTAAAGGCTTAGATGGGTGGAATTTGTTCAGTGTGTTCAGCAGTTTCCTCAAGCAGTATGTAGACGGTCCTACTACTTGGGAAGAAACAAAACACAACCTACTTTTAGGAAATAGGGCAGGGCAGGTGACTGATGTGATAATGGTGGAGCACTTTGGGACCAGACCAGTGACCATAATTCTATTAATTTTAAAATAATTAGGGAGAGGAACAAATCTGGTCCATAGGTTCAAGTTCTGAAATGGAGCAAGGCAAATTTTGAAGGAGCTTGCGGGGTTGATTGGAGTAATTTGTTTGCAGGCAAAGAGACCTCCAGCAAGTGGGAAACTTTTAAAAGTGTGATAGCTAGAGTTCAGAGTCTATTTGTTCTTGAGAGTGAAGGACAAAGTTGGCAGGAGTAGGGACTCTGGATTAAATGAGATACTGAGGCTTTGACCACGAAAAAAAGGAGGAGGAATGGCTCAGGTACAGGCAGCTGATATACCTGGAGTTATATGAGGAATACAGGAGTTTACTGAAAAAGGAAATGAGGAAGGCAAAAATGGGGCATGAGATAGCTATGATTGAGAAGATTTGGGTGAATCCAAAGAGATTAAGTATATTAAAGGAAAACGAATACTTAGAGAATAGAACCCCCCCCCCAGGACCAAAGTAGACATGTATGTGTGGGACTGCAGAAGATGGGTGAGTTCTTCAATAAATATTTCTCCTTTGTGTTTAATGTGGAGAAAGGCATGAAGGCTTGGGAACTTAGGGAAGTTAGTGGTGTTATCTTGGGGACTTTCCATCTCCCAGTTGAGGAGGTATTGGACGTATTAGAATATATGAAGGTGGATAAATCTCCAGGTCCTGACCAAATATCTCCAAGAACCCTGCCAGAGGCAGAGAAGAAACTCCGTGGCCTTGGCTGATACATTTGCATCATCATTGGTCACGAGGAGCTGGATGACTGGGGGTTTGCGAATGTTGTGTCCTTATTCAAGAAGGACTGTAAAGAAAAACCTGGGAACTATAGATTAGTAAGCCTAACATCTGTGGTAAGTAAATTTCTGGAGAAGAGTCTGAACCATAAGATATAAGATATACATACATTTGGAAAGACAGGGTTTAATTAGGAATAGTCAACATGGCTTTGTGAGAGAGCATGCCTCTCAAATTAAAGTTATTTGATGAATTGGCCAGGAAGATTGATGGGGGCAGGGCAATAGCTGTAGACTGTAAGGATTTCAGTAAGGTCTTTAGTAACGTTCCACCTGGGAGGCTGCTTTGGAAGGTTAGGTCACATGGAATTCTGGGAGAACTGGCAGTTTCGATATACAATTAGCTTGATGGTAGGAAGCAGAAAGTAATTGTGGAAAGATCCTTGTCAAGCTGGAGCTATGTGACTGGTGCTGAGCTCATTCCTATTTGTTGTCTATATCAATGTTTTGGATGAGAATGTATGGGGCATGATTAGCAATTTTGCTGATGATACTGATATAGGCGACATTGTGGACAATGAATAAGGTTATCAGAAATTAGAGTAGAACATTGATCAGCGGGGGAAGTGGGTCGAGAAATGACAAATGGAGTTTAATATTAAGTGTGAGGTGTTGCATTTTGGAAAGTCAAATCAAGGTAGGGCTTTAAGGAATGGATCAGAGAGATGTTGGGATTCAGGTGCATGGTTCTCTGAAAGTGGAGTCACTGGTAGACAGTGTAGTGGAGAAGATTTGGCGCACTCGCCTTCATCAGTTGGGGCATTAAGTGCAGAAGTTGGGAAATTACATTGCAGTAATACAAGATGTTGGTGAGGCCACAATTGACGTAATGTGTTCAATTTTGATCACCTTGCTATAGGAAGGATGTTATTAAACTGGAAAGAGTGCACAAGAAATTTACAAGGATATTGCAAGGACTTGAGGAATTGAGTTATAGAGAGAGGTTGGACAAGCTGTGACTTCAGAGTGTAGGAGACTGAGGGGGGATCTTGAATGAGATCATTTGAGGAATGGATAGAGTGAATGCATTTGGTCTTTTTTCCAAGGTTGGGGAATTGAGGACTAGAGGGCATCATTTTAAGGTAAGAGGAGAAAGAATAAAACGGAGCCGGAGGGGCAACTTTTTTTACACAGATGGTGGTACACATATGGAATGAGCTGCCAGTGCAAGTGGTTGAGGTGGGAACATTAACAACATTTAAAAGACATTTGGACAAATACATCGATAGAAAGCTTTAGAAGGTTAAGGGCCAAGTACAGAGAAATGGGGTTAGCATGGATGGATATTTTGGTCGGCATGGACCAGTTTGGGCCTGTCTCCATGCTGTAGGACTCCATGGTTCTATGTTGGCTGCCTTCCTGAGGCAGTGAGAAGTCAATGGATGGGAGGTTGACTTGCATAATGGACTGGGCTGTTCACTCTCTGTAGTTTCTTATGGTCCTGGGCAAAACAGTTGCCATGCTAAATGATGAGTACATCTGGATAAAATAACTTCTGTGGTGCAACTTAAAAAAAAGTAAGTCTTGATTTCTGAACAGTGACCTCCAGTTTTAGATTCTTCCACAAAAGGAAACATCTTTTGTAGATGTACCCTGTGAAGACCCCTCAGAATCTTGTATGACTGAATCAAGTCATCTCTTACTCTTCTAAGCTTCAGCAGATACAAGCCTTTCCAACTTTTCTTTGTAAGACAACTCACCTGTTCCAGGTTGTAGTCTACTATAAACCTTTTCTGGACACGCCCATTGCATTTAACACCCTTCCTTAAATAAAGTGATGAGTACACCAGATGTGGATTCACTAATGCCCTGCATAATGAGGCACAATTTGCTGATTAGTGTAATCAATTCATTTTATGTGGAAAAAAATGTTTGATTTCCTTTCCTAATTACTTGCTGTATTTGCATACGAGTCTTTTGCTGTTACTGCATGAGGATACCCAGCTTTCTCTGCATCTTAGATCTGTGTGAGGTCTCATCATGTAGTTAATGTGCTTTGTGCTATTACAGTCAACTTAACAACTTTACACATTACACACCATCTGCCAGATCTTTGCCTGTTCGGGTAATTATCAATTCTATCAAAGTGTCCTTATTTACTCTTCACAACTTTATTTTCTTGCATATATTTGTCTCCTTAGCCAAATTTACCAAACATAGTTCGTCCCTTGATTCAAGTCGTTTATATAAATTGTAAAAAGGTGAAGCCCCAGCGCAAATCCCTATTGCATCACATCTTGCCAATCATAAAATGACCCATTTATGCCAATTCTATTTGCTGTTAGCTAGCCAATCTTGTATCCATGCCAATGCAGCATAAGCCTTTATTTTCCTCCATAAGCTATGATATGTCACCTATTCAGATGCCTCCTGGTTGGCATGGATGAGTTGGACTCAAGAGTCTGTTTCTGTGTTGTACATCTCTATGACACAAAGATTGGTGGAGTAGCAGAAAACATAAGGGACTGTCAGAGAATACAGGAGGATATAGATAGACTGGAGAGTTGGGCGGAAAAGTGGCAGATGGCTTTCAATCCAGACAAATATGAGGTGATGCATTTAGGCAAGTCTAATTCTAGAGCAAATTATACAATGAATGGAAGAGCTTTGGGAAAAGTTGATGGGCAGAAAGATCTGGGAGTGCAGGTCCATTGTACCCTGAAGGTTGCTGCACAGGTGGATAGAGTGGTCAAGAAGACATATAGCATGTTTGCTTTCGTTGGATGGGGTATTGAGTATAAGAGCTGGCAAGTCATGTTAAAATTGTACAAGACATTGGTTCGGCTGCATTTAGAATACTGTGTACAGTTGTGGTCGCCACATTACCAAAAGGATGTGGACGCTTTGGGGAGGGTGCAGAGAAGGTTTATGAGGATGTTGCCTGGTATGGAAGGCGCTAGCTATGAAGAGATGTTGAGTAGGTTAGGTTTATTTTCACTAGAAAAAAGAAGATTGAGGGGGGACCTGATTGAAGTTTACAAAATCATGAAGAGTATAAACAGGGTGGATAGAGACAAGCTTTTTCCCCAGGGTGAAGGATTCAATAACAAGAGGTTATGCTTTCAAAGTGAGAGGTGGAAAGTTTAAGGGGGATACATGTGGCCAGTACTTCACACAGAGGGTGGTGGGCATTTGGAACGTGTTGCCAGCAGAGGTGATGGAGGCAGGCACGGTAGATTCATTTAAGATGCGACTGGATAAATGCATGAATAGTTGGGGAGTAGAGGGATACAGATGCTTAGGAATTGACTGACCGGTTTAGACAGTACATTTGGATCAGCTCAGGCTTGGAGGGCTGAAGGGCCTATTCCTGGGTTGTAAATTTTCTTTGTTCTTTGTTCCTTGATTCTCTGACTTTTGTAATTAGCTGAGAACCACTTTCCTGGTGATTATAATTTTCTTCACATCCTCCCACCTTTCTGTATCCTGATTTACATCTATTTCTAGGATGTTATTTGTAATCTCATTGCATAATACCAGTTCATTTTTATTTCAAAATATACTTTCTTCATATACATACATAGTCACAATAGCAGTGTGGTTCTGTACAGTAGCACGTGAAGAAATAAATAAACATTGCAGTTTGATTCTATCTATCAAACAAACTAAAAGCATTTCTTTTTTGTTCAGCACAGGTTTGGCCAGGGATGAATCACTGATCCCAGAGCCAGACCTGACCCGGTTTGATATGACCAGCTGGGATTTTGTAGTCCACTGTCAGCAGTGAAATTGGTCACCAATTTCTAATTTTCTCCCTCTCACCTTCCTTCTGTTTGTAGGTGAGGTTGATGATGCCTTTCCTCACAGATTTGCACGTGCTTACCTGCCAGAAGCATACTGTTGTACATCTCCAGCAGGTCCTGACCAATCAAGTCCCACAGAGCTGATACAAGTCAGCTGGTAAGCTGTTGCTTCCGGGAGTTTTGTTTTTTCCTAAGGGCTTGAGGCCCTTGTTCAGCTCATCTCGAGATAACAACTAGTCCATCCTCTTCTGTGTGCTGCCACCCTAGACCTCCACGATAGAGGACAGGAATGACTAAAAGGCTACTCTGTCTGTGGGCTTTGTGTCATACAATCTGGCATAAAAAGATGTACTGATCTTCAGACTGTCAGACTGAGATGACATTACCAAGCCACCTTCCTCCTCCAGGCTGCTGAGCGCAGAGCTTTTGTTGTGCATCATCTGGAAGAAGACCCGTGATCATATCTTGTCACACTCTATGGCGCGGACTCTGGACCAGAAGATTATCTTGGAAGCCTCTGAGGCAAAGATCGAGGCTTGCTGGTTCTTCACCTCAATGAGATCCTCAGTGACATCAACCCCTATCACCTGCAGCAGGAATAGATTGTACATGTTTTTCTGGAGTTCAGAAAGTTTGCTCCCTCTGCCCAGAGATGGACACAACTGTACATCGCTGGATCTGACTGAGAATGTGTTGGACACACACAGGAACTTGCTCCTTGATCAGATAGACCTATCTGACCGTCACCACATGTACCCATGCTGCACTCCGTCTGCTGGGGTTCTACTTGGCAACTTTAACCATTTCCAACAGGAATCTGGATGTGGAGTTCAGTTTGCTGTCAACTTCTCTTGATCATCTAGCAGCATTAATGATGCAGTTGAAATTTCCACCCAGAATGACTGGCACAGATGGTGTCAGCAGCAATGGGAGCTGTTGCAGGATGACCACTTGCTCAGTGTTTACCACCAGGACATTCACACAAATTAATCTTAACTGAGCATTTCTGTACATAATGTCTTCTATATGGAGATGCCTGCCCATCAATCCCTTAACCTTAGAGATGATGAAGTTGCTTCCTCGCAGCAAAATTTCCAGGGAGAGGAAGAGCAATTGTTTCCTCCTGAACAAATCCATGGCCCATTGGCCCATAAACAACCATTCCCTGTAGCTGCTGAGGTGCGGTATCCTGCACTTATGCAGGAACAGGAGGTCTGCTTTGATGTTAGCCCAGTAAGCCAATATGGAAATATATTGCAAACTAGATTTAATGCTACACATATTTATTCTGGAAATTTTAAAACCCATTTTCAGATTTCATAAAATTACCGTAGGCCCAGTGACTAAAACCGTGGGTGAATGTTGCTGGGGGAGTCCCTGCACCTCTGTAGTGTGGGCAGTTTTAGCACTGAGGAAGCTATTTTGTTTCTCCCTAGGGGCATTGCTCTGACCTGGTGTCACCAGGGCAAAGCTGAAGCCAGGAAAGTCCGGTTCTGAGTCTGACTAGGGCTGTCATGCTCTGAGCTTTATTCGAAGCGTTGCTGCTTCCGGTTTCCCAGAGCTGTGGTGTGATGTGATGGGTACCTTCAGCATTTTTGAATTGAATATGGAGTGCCCCCCCTCTGCTGTGGAGCTGTACCTCTTTTTTTTGTTGGATGTCATACCTTTGTAAATCTTCGGCGCCAGAGGAGCTGCTAGTGTGTCCATCATGCGGCTGCCTCTTTCAAGTTCTGGTGTACCCTACTCTGTTTAGCTCCAGGGAGATACTGTTCTAACAATACAGCCTGAAAGCATTCAATGAACTTATATCTCAGCTAGCTTTACTTCTTTTGTTGTCAAATTTGTTTTTCCTTGGTACCCAAGTCTAATTCGTTGATACAACCTGAACTGTAATCAAATCTCTGACAATGATTTTATGATATGCTTTGTTCAGAATTTGTCAGTTCTTAATTTAAAATCTTTTTCTCTCTCTCCTTATCCATCCCATCCCCCGTTTTCTGTCTCTTGCTGTGTGCCAGAAGTGCAAACAAACAGGAAATCCAGGATTAAGTAGCTTCTAAAATTACATGTGTACATTGCCGTTTTTGGCAGCAGTGGTTGATAGTGTAATCAGCAGCTCAAGGTCCTGGTAGCAATCAATCAACACATCACAGCTTCTCTGTGACAAAATATACACCCGCTTTTATCATTTGGGTGAGCACAAATCTCAGGAAATTCTTTGGCAAAGAACAGATTTAAATAAAGTGCCTCCTGTTCACTGCATTATTTTTAGCCAGTAGCCTTTTGATCCCCCTTTCTATAGTTAGATTAGTTAACATACAAGTTGCTCAGAGTATATTGGAAACGTAACCCTTCTGCGACATGGTTTGAGTGGATACCCAGTTACAGAAAAATAACATTAAGGATGAGTTCTAGTATTAAGCATTTTTTAAAAAGAAAATTGATGCTCACTCTTTTTTATTCTTTCATGGGATCTGAGAATCGCTAACAATGTCTGCACTTGTTGCTCATCGCTATTTACTCTTCGCAAGGCAGTGGTGAGTTGCTTTCTTGAACCACTACAGTTTATATGAATAAAAACAAAATATGGCAGTGCTTGAAATCTGTAATAAACACAGAATGCTGGAGATACTCCGTGGGTCTGAAGAGAAACAGAGACGATGTTTTGAGTTTGATATGATGTTATTCAGATGATTGCCAGCCCACCGAGTTTCTCCAGCAATTCTGTATTTGTTACAGAATGTGTAGTATAGGTATTCCCATTGTGTTATTCAGAAGGGAGTTCCAGGATTTTGACCCAGCAACTTGAAAGGTGCAGTGATTCAACATTGGTTGCTGTTCCACCAATCGATAATGCTTTTATGGTTATCATTAGATTCTTAATTCCAGATTTTCTTTGAATTTAAATCGCTTATTTCTGTCTATTGCATTCTGTTTCCACTGATAGTAGTTCCATGTTGTAGCCTCACCATATTGACACATATTTTTAAATATGCCTGATGCTATTCCTGACACATGCTCCTGAACTCTGCCTTGAATATGCATTGAATTCCTGGTTGAATGATAATGGTAAAGTAGGGGATATTCTAGGCACTGATATTACAGATTGTGGTTGGATACAATTCTGTGACCTTGTATGCCCAATTTAAGTTACTAGATGTATTTAAAATCTGTCCTATTTAGCACTGTGGTAGTGCCCTACTACACAATGAAGGGCATCCTGAATGTGAAGACTGGCAGAGAAATCCTTCTTTTCACAGACAACCTTTAACCTTTTACAAGTTTGTTCTTTCAATTGACGCACTTGGTTGTGTGAACTGAAACAACAACTGTGGTTCATAGACTATTCCACGGCATCCTTTAGTACATACTTTCTTCTGTTTCAAACAAAGATTGTCAAGCAAATAAAGCCGTAAACCCATTCGTTACCTCTCCTCAAAAGCTTTACCTTGCATTATTTTTAAGTGTTAATTGACATGTTGTAAATAATGGATGTACTACAGCATACTTCAAGGTTTGGATCATCTGTTCTAAGACGTTTCAAAGTAACCTTTCTGAAAACCAGAAATTGTCCAAATCCAACCATTTCTTCCAACTTCCTCTCTCGGTACTTTTGAGGATTATGTACTCCCAAAAAGCCTAAAATAGAAAGGAAATAAGTCTGGACATCATCGTGTGCAAGATACCAATGCTTCTAGAAATTAAAACATTGTATTATGTCCATGGTCAGCTATCTGTGTTGACTTTTAAAATCATTTTGAAAGAAAAACGTTGAAATTGTACTTACGTACTATCTTCTCTCAAAGATTATGCTACTCTTGAAGTTTGATATAATAGCTGAGGCAGAAACTAACTTGAAAGTGAATTAAAAACTCTAACATCTTCACAAAGAATTCCCTTCTGTTGTCAATTCTAATTCTCTGATAGTGTAAACATGTTGTCCTTCTCTGTTAATTTGCAGAGGTACTTTCTATTTTCGAAAATCTGGCAGACGAGAAGGGAGATCATCTTCTGGAAAAATATTATAATTAACAAACTGAAAATTAAAACTGAGTGGAAAATAAATCAATTCATCGTCATTTATTCATCATATATTGAAAGCAGGATCTAATAAATGCACCTTGCTATTGAAAGAGCCCTACCAGAACTCACCGTTGGGGGTGGCCCAAAAAAATGTGAGAGGACATAGATGTAAAGTGATGTGCAAGCAAAGCAATGGTGATGTGAGAAAATAGTTTTTCAAGCAGCGAGGAGGGAGGATAAGGAATGTTTTATTTGGAAATGCAATGGAGGGAGGTTTGATTGAGCCATTCAAGAGGGGATTGGATGATTATTTAGATAGAAATTGTAGGTAGGGATATGGGGTAAAGTAAAGAGATTGGCATAAGGTAATATGGCCAGTGTAGGCACGATAGACTGAATAGCCTCCTTCTGCTGTAACAACTCTGTGATTCTGTGGTACATCATGTTGACACAGAAAAGATAACTTTGCTATCTTTGTTTGAATTTACTGAGCACTTTAGTTCAGCAAAGTATTGACTTATTTTCTAGTTAGTCTGTTATCTTTTATTGCACATCTCTGGAGCAGATGGGACCTGAATCCAAACCTCTAAGTCCAGTGATAGGGACACTAACACTGCACTACATAAAGGTCCCTTAAATTTACTGAGGGCACTTTAATGCAAAATTGTGTCAGGTGGGCACTGTCTCTTCACAATTGTTTGTATATTTTTCAGGTGTTCAGTGGAAAACGTCCAGAATCTGAATTCCAGCCTCAAGCAGGAGCAACGTTTCGCAAGCTACCAACTCCTCCACCATCAGCTGAAGGAAACCAGACACTGACATGTTTGATCACCGAGAAAGATATAACCCTTCATGAGAAATTAGGTGATGGGTCCTTTGGAGTTGTGAGACGAGGTGAATGGCAGTCACCTTCTGGAAAAATTGTAAGTATAGGCTCACAGGGTGAGGAGCCTTGAAACTAGATTAATAGAAAAACAAACTTTACTGATTGAAACTCATATGGTCTAAATGATTGTCTGCCTATCATTGTGAAAATAAGTCTTCATGAAATGCTTTTGGGTTTTTTAAAATCGTGGGATGTGGATATCATCGGTTGGGCCTGCATTTATTGCCCACCCTAATTGTTCTTGCAAAGGTGTTGATGAGCTGCCGTCTTTGAACTGCTGCAGTCTATTTGACATTGGGAGATCCACAGTACTGTTGGAGAGTATGTTCCAGGATTTTGACAAAGGAAAACTGAAGGAATGGTGATATGTTTCCACATCAGGATTTTAAATGACTTGGAGGGGAACTTGCAACCAGTGGTATTTCCATGCATTTACTGCCCTTGCCTTTCTAAATGGGAGTGTTCATGGTTTTGGAAAGTACTCCCTAAGGAGTCACAAGAATGATCTATTCTAAACTTTACCGTGATGCCAGATCTGTGCCCATTTAAAGAAAATCTTTTTCCATCTACTTTACACCCCTGAAACCCTACTCTATTACCACCTCCTACTGTCATGATGCGATCAAGTTTATTTCTCCTTCTGAGATACTTAATTCTTCACTTCCAAATCCCTGCATCATTCGTTCATTCATCTTTGCAATGCTTTCCTTCTTTTCCATTGTTCTCCAAGACTTAAATCGTTCTTTGAAAAAAACAAAGTTTCCTTCTTGGTCATTCTCCAAGTGCTCATTGAGCCATTTATCATTGCCCACTAAGAGGCTCTATTTTACTTTCCCTTTCTCTCTTTTGATTTGTCATATGAAGCCACTGGGAAGTAATATTATCTATCTTTTTCCTATGCCATTCATCCTTCCCACCTCTAATTTCATGGAATCTACTAATAGATTTGTGCATCTCTTTCCAGAATGTCAATTTATTTGTGAGCAAGGCCTCTTCCACTCTCACCAAGGGGAATTAAATAATTGCACTGGCATCATGGACTTCGTGGAAACATGACAATTGAATGGTTGCATTTTGCCACTTATCGAAGTTTTGACACCTGGTATACTTTCTACATCAGCCCATTAAACTGCATAGTGGAACTGCATACCTGCTCATCCAATTCTGAATATACTTAAATAGGAATTAATATGTTACAACTATGGGTGTGAAGATGTGCCCAGTTGCTCAGACTGAAACTAATGGTCATTGCCATTGCCCCATTATATAACATAGTTGCTGATAAAACTAATAGGGAATTCAGGGCTAATTTCTTCACTTGATGAGTAATTGAGGTAAAAAGCATTGATGGATTTAGAGGGAAATGAGATAAGCACATGAGGAAATGGAAAATGGGGGTAGATAAGTTAGTGAATGGAAATTCATGTGAACCACAGACACTGATAGGAACCAGATTAGGAACCAGCCTAATGAATTTCCTTTGAACATCTGCAATTCCCAATGCTTTCTTTCTTAAACACATGGGAACCAAAACTGAACACAGTAGCTCCCAGTGTAGCTCGCTGTGGTCTGGCATTGTGATTCCAGACCCCTCCACTGCGATTGAGTGGCAATAAATGCTGGCTAAACCAGTGACGCCTACGTCACATAAATAATTAAAAACTCTCAGCAGAAGTTAACAAGGCTAAAAAAAAGCAACCAAAGTACAAGCCTTAATTGCTAGAGGGACAGAATTGAAAAGTAGGGAAGTTGTGCTAAACCTGTATCAAACCCTCATTAGCCTGCACTGAAGAGCACTGTATGTGTTTCTGGCTCCAGTATTATAAAAAGGACAGAGGTACCGGAAAAGGGTTCAGAGAAGGTTTTTAATGATGTCAGAACTATATGGGTATATATATCAGGAAAGACCAAAGCAGGCTGACGGGTGACCTAATTGAGGTGTGTAAATGCATGAGTGCATGACAAAAGGCTATCAGTATAATAAACATCAAAAAATGTAAAAGGAATATGAATGGTTAGTAGTGCTGCCTCACAGTGCTGAAGACCTGGGTTCGATTCCATCCTCTGGACACTCTCTGTACAGTTTGCATATATTCCCCATGTCTGCGTGGGCTTCCTCCATGTGCTCTGGTTTCCTGCCACAGTGCAACCATGCGCAAGTTAGGTGGATGGGTCACGCTAAATTTCCCATCGTGTTCAGGGATATGCAGGTTACATGGATTAGCCATGAGAAATGAAAGGTTACAGGGATAGGGTAGAGGCGATGGTTCTGGTTGGGATGCTCTTCAGAGGGATGGTGTAGATTTTATGGACTGAATGGCCTGTTTCTACGCTGTAGGGATTTTGATTCATTTATGGAACTTGGTATCTATACTGTGCGCGTGGAGGTAAGTGGTACAGATGCAGTGAAGGGAAAACTGGATAAGCATACAAGGGTGAAGGAAATAAAAGGTTATACTAGATTTAGATGAGAAAAAATGAGGAGCTTCGACTGGAACACAAACCTTGCTGTGGACTGGTTGGGCTGAATAGTGTGTTTCTGTACTGCGTATCTGACATGAAGTAATCCTGTGTAAATGAGGGTAGAGACTAGATTACATTTCATAAAGATAAAGATACTTGAAATGAATCTTTTATTACTTTTTGCCAGATAAATGTGGCTGTGAAGTGCTTGAAAACTGATGTGTTAAACCAACCTGAAGCTCTTGATGATTTTATACGGGAAGTCAATGCTATGCATTCTCTTGACCATCTCAACCTGATTCGCTTATATGGTGTTGTACTAACCCATCCTATGAAAATGGTAAGGAAAAATTTCTCATAAATCACGGTGGAACTGAGAATTATTTAGGCTTCAGTTCTGCTTCTTATCCTCTTCCCTGCAAGAATTTTTGTTCAAACTTGCTGCTGAATTATGTGTTGAATACTGCCCCTGCTACAAAATGTCTGTAGTCTTGTATGATATATGAATTGACAGCAACAGTATTATATCTGTAACAGCATGAAGCAGCTGCAATTTGTGCTCCCACTCATACTTCCCAACGTGTCTTAGCTGCAAGTTCCGCAGTGTAAGATTTCCAATTTCAACTTTTATGGTTTCGCAATGCCTGTTGCATTTAACTTGAAATAGTCTTATGTTGTGGTTTTTTGCCCATTGGGACTAACAAAATATGTTCACTGAATAGTCAATGTAAGACAGGAGCATTGATTCTTACTGTTAGCATTAGAATAAAAGATATTGGAAAATTTTAATCTCTGCTATTCTTAAGTACTCTAGTTTCATTAGAGTCAGGCAACTGTTAATTTTTCTCGAAATATTGGTTCTGCTTTCTCCCCACAGACCCTGCCAGACCTACTGAGTTTTGTTCGCGTCCCAAGCAAAGGGGAAATTCTTTTTTGTTTCAGATCTCCAACGTCTGCAATTTTTTGCTTTATGAACTTTGGTTCAGTCTGATTTTAACCTGGATTACTAAGTGTAATGTAATGACACTGCAACAGCAGTCTCTGTTCCTGAACATCGGGGGTTGAAATATTTCATATTTCATAAAGAGTGCACTTATTGTCAGACTGATGTCATGTTCTAAATTACTACATGAATTCCTTTAACAACATCTTTCTTTCTCCAGGTCACTGAACTGGCTCCACTTGGTTCCCTATTGGATCGTTTGAGGAAAAATCAAGGTTACTTTCTCATTTCTACATTATGCCAGTATGCAATACAGATAGCAAATGGCATGGCTTACCTTGAGTCCAAGCGCTTTATTCACCGTGACCTGGCAGCTAGAAATATCCTGCTGGCCTCAAATGAGTTAGTGAAAATTGGAGATTTTGGACTCATGAGAGCTCTTCCGCAGAATGATGATCATTATGTCATGCAGGAACATCGCAAGGTCCCCTTTGCTTGGTACGTATGGAAAGTTGCTTACAATAAATCATAGCATTCACGCAGAACTGGAACTTTCACAATTCCAACACACAGAAATGTGTAGATTCCCCACAAATCATGGAAGAACTTGCATCACCATTTACTTTCAAAATTTTGTTAACAGAAGATATATATAAATATATTTTATTTACATGTATAAAAATGTCAGTGTGATAAAATCTAGCTAAACTATTTATGATTTATGTTACATTTAAATGTTTGTGTGCATGTAGGGAAAGGTGGAATTTTTAAAAATGTATTCATTTTTAAAGAAATTGTGGACCTTATTACTCCTGGTAACTTCATATTTGACACAACTGGCTGGAAGTATTTAGCCAACCTTAAAGTACTCACGGTGTAGTGATTCCATGAGTTCGAGTTGTCCTGAGAAGACCGATTTGTGCCACTAAGGCTGATATGCAGTCTAATTGGGCCCCAGATTACCTGTCTTTTTTCAGGACAAAGCCCTTAGACTGCATCCTGAGTGGTTTTGGCCAGTCAGAAAGCGCCAGTGCAGCAAGCAGGCTGAGTTCAATGTGTAAAGCATGGACAAGATTGCTGCCAGAGTCTTGACCACCTTCCTGTGGCTCAATTAGAGGACAGCGCAAGACCTAAGTAAGTGGGAGGAGTCTCTGTGCCATGAGCTGAAGGTCCTGAGTAAACTGTGAACAAAATAAAAGCTGATTTTGATGAACGTAGTGGTTGAAGAGGGGAGATGGGAGAAGCATGGGTTGATGACTGAACCGAGAAAAGGCCAGGAGGGAGTACCTGCTGTCTGATGCTAGGGATTACCTTTCAGGATATGTATAGTGCGCTGCAGCGACATTTACTGTTCAGTGGTAATTTATTTCTAATCAAAACTACTTTACTAACAAGTAAATAATTTGCAGTGGATTATTTTCTATTGGTAAAATTTTAAAGAAAAATTAGCTTTTATGAAATACATTTATCAAGAGCACTAGTATTAATTTAGATGTTGCAAAATGCATCTACCAACTCTTCTTTTTAATCAACCTTTTCAGAGATATCATTGCAAACGTCAGCCACAGGGCGGATGCTGTACCCCAGCCTCTTACATCATCATTGTGCCACAAGAGCCCGGACAGTTCTGTTGTGTATAACTAGGTTAATGACAGCTTTGTAATTTGATGGAGCATTTAATCAACTGTGCTTTCAATATCCATATTAAAGAATTATTGAACCTGAAGCTCTACATTTATTAAATTTCCATTAAGTGTAATATGTACTGAATGTTTACTCAGTAATAATTTCTCTACAATATTGCAGTGAAGCACTTCAGTTGCATTTATTAGCGCTAATTTATTTGGGAGGAGTAAATGCTTCAAACTATCACATGTCTTTAAGTGATCATCAGGAATAATTTGTGTTTACATTGTGCCTTTTAACTGAATGCTTCACAGTAGTGTTATCAAACAGAATTTAATGACATGTTAGACAGGTGACCAAAAGCTTCATCAAATGATTTAAGGAGATCTTGATAAAGAGTAACATGTTGAGAAGGTAAAGGGAGGGAATTCCACAGCTCAGCATGCTAGCAGCTGAAAGCACACTTACCAGGGGTGGATTGATTCAAGTTGGGAATGTTCTGAGGTTAGAATGAGAAGTGGGCAGCTATTTCGGGTTGGTGATGATTTGCTGCCGATGATTAGTCACTGCCAGTTCGCCACCAGCGTTCTCCACTGGGGTCGTTTGACCTCTGGAGACTATTTGCCACCGGAAATATATATATCTATACTGATTTGTTTTCCCTCCCACCTGTTCTTTCATACTTCTCAGTCCCCTTTATTTATACAACTACATACTACATCTTGATTTAAAAAAAGGAGGTAAAATAAATATCATTTTATTGGTTTATATGTAAAAATGAGTTACAAACTTTAACCAGAAAAAGGAAATTTATTTTCCAATCTTTATAACGGCAGTAAAGTCTCACATTAATATTAAACAATGAAATTTCAGTTAATTTGATAGTTATGCGCTATTCCTCTAAGATATTCCAGTCTCTTTCGCATTCAAGAACAATTTTTTTTTATTCTAACATCTGCGTCTCGATACTTTTTGAGCTTTATTTGTGGTGGGTAATCCGCTATCAGCTGTTCCATATATAAATCACGCCCCTTTTGCACTTTCATTAACGTTCCAGTACATTTCCATATGGTTGGATGGTGAGCTCCGAGTTCAAAAGCAATTCTCTGATGAGCGGCTTCAGCACTAGAATTGGAAAAGCTTGTCATGTTTATATTGATGCTGAAAATGTTGCTGGAAAAGCGCAGCAGGTCAGGCAGCATCCAAGGAGCAGGAGAATCGATGTTTCGAGCATGAGTGTGATTATTTGTGCGATCTTCATTGTTTATTGTTGTCTCATAGACCGACCACATATCATGGGGAAACAAAGGTGCCCTTTGGCTACTGCCACGTCTATTGTAGAGTTGTTGCTGAAACAACGCAAACGCTACCTTAACCAACACAACGACAATTTTATATATTCAAAATATACAAATTACTTGCGGTGGCGAATCGTCTTCAGTGGCCAATGGGCGGTGGCTAAGCTTCCCGGTGGTCAAAGGGCAGTGGCTAATTGTCAGCGGCGAATCTGCTGTGGCAAATGGTCCCATCCCGGCTATTTCAGGCCTGAAGGAGATTACAAAGATATGAAAGGGTGAAGCCATAAATGGAATTGCAATTATGGATTAGTGTTTTAAAATCAAAGTTTCAGTGACTGTAAGTGATCAGGACTTGGTGTGGATTAGGGAATGGTCAGCAGCATTTTGAATGGTTTGAAGCTTGGTAGAATGATGGTGGAATGTGGGAGATCAGCCTGGATTGCTTTGGAATAGTCAAGTGTAGAGGTAACCAATGCATGCATTAGGGTTTCAGCAACAGATGAGCTGAAACAATGGAGTTACATACTGTAATGGAGGTGAAAATGGGTGGTTTTCATGATGATATGGATATGATCAGAAGGTCATCTTGCGATCAAATATACTGACATTGTAAACAGTCTGTTGAGCTTTAGACACGAGAGAGAGTGAGTCATTGACAAGGGAGCAGAGTTTATAGTGGGAACTGTAGATACAACAGCTTCAACTTTCTCAGCATTTAATTGAAGGACATTTCTGGATATCCTACTGCTTATCAGACTTGATAACAGTGATAGTGAAGTTGAGTGATAATGGTGAGCTGGGTGTAATCAGTGTGTATGTGTAAACTGAGTATGTGGTTTTGGTTAATGTCACCAAAGAACAAATACAGTACAGCCTCGATTATCTGCACATAAATTGTTCGAATTTTGGATTATCCAAATAAGATCTCAAGGTCCCGTAAAAAACGGCATTAGGCAACTCAGCGTTCAGTTATCAGTTAAAAGGCATTATGCCATGCACCGCCAGATAACCGAGGCATGTTTGATAACTAGCACTCAAATTACCGCTTGTTTACGATCAGATCAGTTATCTGAACAGTCAGCTATTCGAACAAAATACTCCCCACCTGTCTCATTCGGATAATCAAGGTTGTACTGTAAATGGCAATAGGAGAGATCCAATGATAGAACCATGTGGTTATCAGTGATAGCGTTGCACATGATACTCTTATTACAATGAGATGAGAATAAGCTAAGCAAGTGCAAAGCAGTTTTCTGATAAATCTCTCATTTTTTTAGAATGGGTGCAGGTTCGGATCGTTAAGTCACATTCTCGAGATAACTTAAGGTTTTATAACAAAAGAAAGTGACATCTCAACTCAGACAATGCATTAAAGGTGTAAGGTCAAAGCCTGTCGGCCTCCCAGTCTTGAGTCAGACTGGTTCTATTTCCAAAGTGGAATTTATAAAATATTACATGGATTGTCTGTGGATTGTGTCTGAATATTTGTTCATCTAATTCTACATTGGATCTCTGTCTTTTGGGTGGTGCCATTGCATTTTGTAGAATGATAGGGTAACAGCTTACGTAAATAAAGAAGGGTTTATTGGTATTCAAGTTCCACATAATAATATTACTTATTTGAATCACCTTGTGGTTCTTTTGTTTTAATTATTTATCCCACTTGTGGTATTCAACCTTTAGTTATTCCTTTCCAGGAGTTTTAATAGCACTACCTTTTTCTCACTGAGAACTCTAAATCCTTCTGTCACTGTATTATTCATTTGTTGAGTTCCATAAAGTTTAAATAAACAAGCCATTGGATTGTATGTTTAGAAATCTATTCTTTAGTTCAATATCAACTATCTTGGTATCTTTATTATGATAGGTGTGCCCCTGAAAGTCTGAAGACTCGAACATTTTCACATGCCAGTGATACCTGGATGTTTGGTGTCACTCTGTGGGAGATGTATACCTATGGCCAGGAACCTTGGATAGGCCTCAATGGAAGTCAGGTAGTTGGCTCAAATGTTTCTTGGTGTGTTCATATGAAGTTCTCAGTTTTATGCCTAAGTGACTCAAAGATGCCTGCATCTGCTTATCTTCCTGCTATTTCCTCTGTCTCAGTTCACATTATTTAAGTTTATTCTACGTATAGGTTTGCCTACAGATAGGGGATTGTTTATTAATTCACGGGATATGGTTGCCATTGGCTTGCCCATGAACCATTGCAGTCCATACAATGCTTGTAGGCAGTGAAGCTTCAAGATCTTGACCCAGCAACAAGGAACAGTAACATATTTCCAAATCAGTTATATTGCTTGGTTGGAAATTTGCAGGTGGTATTCCTATCCATCGGCTTTCCAAATGGTAGATAATGTCCAAGGAGTTTTAGTGAGTTGTTGCAGTGCATTCTGCAAATGGTATACCCTACTGATACTGTGCATCAGTGGTGGAAGAAGTGATTGTTGTAGGTGTTGAATGTGGTACCAATTAAATCTGTTGCTTTACCCTGGTATGTATTGAATTTCTTGAATATGGTTGGAGCTGCACTCATCTAGGAAAGTAGGAAATATTCCATGACACTCTTAACGTATGTCTTGTAGATGATGGACAGACTTTAAGGAATTTGGCGGTGAGTTGCTGCTGAATTCCTAGCTGCGGATCCTGAGTTGCAGACGTATCATTTATATGACATGTCCAGTTCAGTTTCTGGTCAGTGATGACACCAGCAATGTTGATAGCGAGGGATTCAGCAATGGTGATATAATTGAACACCGAGGGAGAATAGTTGGACTCTGTCTTGTGGGAGATGGCCTTTGGGACCTTAATGGCACAAATGTTACTTGTCAGATACTAGCCCAAGCATGAAAATTGACCAGGTCTTGCTGCATTTGGATACAGATTTTTGCAGTACCTAGCAGTTGTTTATGCTGCTGGAAGTTATGCAATCATCAGCAAACATTCTGATCTCTGACCTTGGTGTAAAGCAGCACCCGATGCTTGTTGGGTTTAGAACATTACCCTAGGAATGCTTGCAATGATGATCTGTGGCTGAAATGATTGACCTCCATTAACCAAAACCATCTTCCCTTGTGCTAGTTTCATTTTTTTGTACGTCTGGTGTTTTTCTGGCATGTCCTCCTTCTCTCTTCTTTGAATCACGGTGGATTTCCGGCTTAGTTTGGTAGTAATGATTCCAACTAACCAGTGCATTCCTGCTGTTTTCTATTGACTATAATTTTGCTGAAGTTTCTTTGATGCGCCACTTGGTCCAATACTGCTTTGATATCTAGGGCTGTCACCCTTGTTTCCTCTTTTGAGATCAGTTGTTTTGAATGAAATTGAGCAGGTTATTGTTGAGTAAGTGCTGTCAACACACCTTCTGTCGCATTGTTACTAATTGCCTGTTGACTGCAGCGGTAATAGATTAGGTTGGATATCTTGTGCCTTTAGTACCGTATTGCTAGGTAGATTCTAGTGAAACAACTTGGCTAGGGACACAGCTAGTTCTAGTGCACAAATCTTTGGTATTAATGCCAGAATGTTGTCAGGGCCCATAATCTTTACAGTATCCAGTCCATTTTGCTATTTCTCTATCATGTGGAGTGAATTGAATTTGTGAAAACTGGCATCTGTGAGCTGGGAACCTGAAGAGGATGCTGAGATGCCCTGACTGACGATTGATGCAAACACTTGTCTCTTGCACTGATATACTGAGCAACGTATTGTTGAAGATGGGGTATTTGTTGAGCCACCTCTTGCTGTCATTGATTAATTGTTCAGCACCATTCATGACTGGATACAGAAGGACTGCAGAGAGTAGATCTGATCCTTTGCTTGTGGATTGCTTAGCTCTGTCTCTTGCATGCTGCATCCACTATTTGGCAGACAAGTTGTCCTATGTTGTAGCTTCACCATGTTGACACATCATTTTCTTGTATGTCTGGTGTTTTTCTGGCATGTCCTCCTTCACTCTTTGAATCATGGTGGATTTCCTGGCTTAGTTTGGTAGTAATGGCAGAATAAGGAATACATTACACTAAGGTATTACAGATTGTGGTTGAATACAATTCTATGGCTGCTTAGGCCCACAAGGCCTCATAGGTACTAGATGTCTCTGAAATCTAACACATTCAAAGTTTAATAGTGATGGAGTGCATCCTTAATGTGAAATGGGATATTGTCTCCAAAAGGACTGTATGGTAGTCATTTGCACTGACTCAATCATGGGCAGCTGTATTTGCTACAATTAGATTGGTGAGGATGAGGTTGAGTAGGTTTTTCCCTCTTGTTTGCCCTTCAACACCTGCTATAGGCACAGCCTAGCAGCTTTGTCCTTCAGGACTTGACCAGCTTGGTCAGTAGTGATGCTACGGAGCAACTCTTGATGATAGTTCCCCTCCGAGAGTGCATTTTGTGTCCTCCCCATTCACTGCTTTGCTGAGTGGTATTTGGCATGGAACGAGTACTAGTTCATCAGTTGAGGAAGTCGGTAGGTTGTAAACAACAAAGAGGCTTTCCTTGCTCATTTTGAAACTGATGCCTTGAAACTTCATTGGACCTTGAGTCATTGTTGAGGCCTCCCAGAGCAAATCCCTCCTGACTGGATACAAATGTGTTCCATGTGTACACAAACTTGCGTTTTTCTGTATTAGTCATTTGATGTATGTGTGTACAGCTGATCTTACACATGTAGTTCAGAATATTTAAGGCAGCACTTCTGTGTGTGTATGCTTATGTTTATAAACCTGTTTATGCTTTGTATAGGACTTTACCGATGACTTTAGTTCAGCAAAAGTAGTTATTTTACAGTGATTAATCTGTTTCTGTATGTAGATGTGTGTATCTATGGATACCTTTGCATATTCATAGTTGCATTTGTGGGGCTATTTATTCATTCACCTGGCCCACCATTTTAATAGATTATAATGCTGTAATTTTTTTTACCTTTTTCCAGATCTTGCACAAGATTGATAAGGAGGGTGAGAGATTGCAAAGGCCTGAAGACTGTCCTCAGGATATTTACAATGTGCTGCTGCAGTGCTGGGCACATAAACCTGAAGATCGACCCACATTCATGGCACTTCGAGACTTTCTGATTGAGGTAAGTTAACAGAAAACAACATAAGCTCGCATTTATATAGTTCCTTCATTGTCATAAAATTTCCAGAAGCAAATTGCAGGACTATAATAGCGATATATATTTTGAAACAAGCACAAAGGAGATATTAGGCCAGGTGACAAAAAAGGTATATCAAAGAGCTACCTTTTCAAAAGAGGAAAGAGAGAGGTGGAGAGATTTTGAGTTGCAGTTCCAGAATTCAAAACCTTGACAATTGAGAGTGTAACAGTGGTGATGTAGCAATTGAAATCGGGCAGTCCAGAACTGGAGGTGTGCACAGACCTCAGTGGTTTGTGGGGCTGGAGGAAATTACAGAGATGTTGGAATGGTTTGGAGAGGAGAAGGGGAAGGGAAATGATGGTTGTGGCAAGGGTGTGAAAGGTTTTGGTCTTTGAAAACATTAAAATCATTTCTGGACTGGGAACTAGTGTAGATAGATAAGGAGATTGCTGAGTGACAGTAGCCCCTTAAGGTGCTTTCACAAACCCTCAATTTGGTGAAAGTGAGGACTGCAGATGCTGGAGATCAGAGTCAAGATTAGAGTGGTGCAGGAAACGCACAGCAGGTCAGGCAGCATCTGAGGAACACCTGACCTGCTGTGCTTTTCCAGCACCACTCTAATCCAAACCCTCAATTTGTCCAGCTTAAGACAACGTGTGTGCGTGGCAAGCGTAAAATGCATAAAGTTGTAACGCACAGGTTGCATCCAAGAATGATCACATTTCGAGGGAGCATTCGTGAGTGGGAGTTCATGTGCATTAGGACCTGGATGGTTATTTGCAATTAATAAAACTTTTGTGTGTTGCTCAGGAGCGTGCTGAAATGATTAAGCAAAGAGGCTTGGATGAGGATTTCAGTAGTGGATAAGTTCAGGAAAAGGTTAGAGGTGAAAATAGGCATTCTTAAATATATGATATATTTGGGTCCAACATGATAGCAATGTTGTGAATCATTTGATTCAGTCTCAAGATTTGCCACAGAAATGTGTTAGTGACAATAGAATGGAGTTTGTGATAGAGACCAAAGACATTGGCTTCTGTAATCCCACAGTTTAATTTACTGATATATCTGCTCATCCAGTATTGAATTTTGGAGGAGTTTGACAATTTAGAATCAGAATGGGGAGGGGTTGTACAGTGGGAGAGGAGAGGAAAAAGAGGCCTAGCTGATTATCATCAAGGTACATATTAAATTGACAGCATATTTTCAGGTGATGTTATTAAGGATAAACTTGTAGATGAGAAAAAGATGGGAGTCAAAGATGGAGATGTCAGTGTGTGGGAGCAGAAAGATAGCGCATTACAGTTGATGGAAGCGGAAATTGTTAAATCCCCAGGACATGGTAGCTTACATCCCAGAGTGTTAAAGGTGGTAGCTATAAAGATAGTCAATGCATTGATGATTATCTTCAAAGTTCTATAGGTTCTGGAATGATTCCCGTGGATTGAAACATAGCAAATATTAAGCGAAAATGAGTACTACAGATGCTGGAGATTAGAGTCAAGAGTGTGTTGCTGGAAAAGCAGAGCAGGTCAGGCAGCGTCCGAGGAGCAGGAAAATTGATGTTTCGGGCAAAAGGCCTTCATTAGGAATGGGCTTCATCAGGATTCCTGATGAAGGGCTTTTGCCCGAAATGTCCATTTTCCTGCTCCTGAGGTGCTGCCAGACCTGCTGAGCTTTTCCAGCGCCGCACTCATAGCAAATGTTACCTCATTGTTTATGAAGGGAGTGAGAGGTGACATAGGGAGCTGCAGACCTATTAGTTTTACATCAGTAGTCAGAAAGGATGGTATAAAATAAATTTTCGATGATGTAGGATGGTGAATAGTCAGCATGGATTCACAATCCATGGGAAATCATGTTTGACAAACTAGTTGGAGTTTTTTTTTGAAGATGTTACTAACAAAATTGATAAAGGAGAATAGATAAGTACAATATACTTAAATTTTCAGTAGGCAACCACAGGAGATTGGGGAGAAAAATAATTAAGCGCGTGGGCTAGGGCATAATGTTTTGGCGTGAATTACTGATTGGCTAAAAGACAATAAAAACAGCAGGAATTAAAAGGGTCATTCTTGATGGCAGGCTATGATTAGTGAGGCACTACAAAAATCAGTACTTGGGTCCCAGTTCTTCATAATATTTATTAGTGATTTGGATGTGAGGACCAAACGAAATATTTACAAATTTGCGATGATATAAAGTTTGGTAGGAATATGTACTGTGAGAAAGATGTAAAGCAGCTTTAGGAGGATTTGGACAGGCTTAACAAATGGATAAGAGTGTGACAGATGGAATATAATATGGAAAAAATGAATGGTTAACTACTTTGCTACAAAGAACAGATAATGCAGAGTATTTTTCAAATGGTGAGGCTTTTGAACGTGTGGATGTATTAAGGGACCTGGGTGTCATTGTCCATAAATCACTGAAGTCTAAAATGTGGGTACAGGAAGCAGTTAGGAAGGACTTTACAGATTACATTAGTTCAGCAAAAGTAGCATAAAGAAACTTTAGGCTTTATTGCAAAGGGATTTGCGTGTAGGAATGGTGAAGTCTTGCTTCAATTATGTAGGAGCATGGTTAACTGCACTTGAGTGCTGTTTTGGTTTCCTTATCTCAGGAAAGTTTGTCAGCGAGAATGCACTGACTCATTAGTAGGATTCTGGATTAGCAGTCTCCTCTACATTGGGGAGACTGGACGCCTCCAAGCAGAGCGCTTTAGGGAACGTCTCCGGGACACCTGCACCAATCAATCACACCACCCTGTGGCCCAACATTTCAACTCCCCCCTTCTACTCTGCCGAGGACATGGAGGTCCTGGGCCTCCTTCACCGCCGCTCCCTCACCACCGGACGCCTGGAGGAAGAATGCCTCATCTTTCGCCTCAGAACACTTCAACCCCAGGGCATCAATATGGACTTCAACAGTTTCCTCATTTCCCCTTCCTCCACCTCACCCTAGTTCCAAACTTCCAGCTCAGCACTGTCCCCATGACTTGTCCTACCTGCCTATCTTCTTTTCCACCTATTCACTCCACCCTCCTCCCTGACCTATCACCTTCATCCCCTCCCCCACTCACCTATTGTACTCCATGCTACTTTCTCCCCACCCCCACCCTCCTCCAGCTTATCTCTCCATGCTTGAGGCTGTCTGCCTTTATTCCTGATGAAGGGCTTTTGCCCGAAACGTCGATTTCACTGCTCCTCGGATGCTGTCTGAACTGCTGTGCTCATCCAGCACCACTAATCCAGAATCTGGTTTCCAGCATCTGCAATCATTGTTTTTACCTCATTAGTAGGATTGTCCTCTGTACTGCAAACTGGCCATGTATTCTGTCAAGTGTTTCAAAGAATGAGAGGTGATTTCCTTGCAATTTACAAAATACTTAAATGGATATAAAAGGTAGTTGCATGAAAGCAGTTTCCTCTGGCTAGGGAGTCTAGAACAGGGGACATAATTTAAAATAGGGGGGTGCTACTTAGGTCCGAGATAAGGAACATTTTTTTATTGCTTGGAGAGTTGTGAACATTTGGCATTCTCTATCACAAGGGCTGGGAAAGCTCAGTCTTTGAGTATGTTTTAGGTAGAGATTGATAGATTTCTGATCACCAATGGTGTACAGTGTTACAGGGATGGGGTGGATAAATGGTATTAAAGTGTTCAATCAGATGTGATTATATTGAATGGCAAGGCAGGCTTGATGGGCTAAATAGCATTCTGTTGTTCCAACGCATTTGGATGCATAAAAATAGGCAGGTGAACAGTTGTGGAAAGATGTTTGATAATGAGATTCTGTTCTATTGCGTCAAAGACTGCATATGTCTCATGGAACGATAGTTTACTTTGTCATGGTTAACTAGGGTGTCATTTCTTTTAAGAACCACTTTGATATTTTAATGGGAGCAGAGATTCGATTGATAAGATTCAAGTGGGAAATTCTGTGAAAGATGCGGAGAAATATGGAAGGAGACGATATGTCCTAAGCCTGTGAAGAGGTTTGAAATAGAGTGGAAGCTTGCAAGGATTGAGGAGTGAAGGCTTGCATTTTTGTTGACCGGGTTGATAATGGCAGATTTGAAGGAAAGAGAGAGCTGATATTTGAACAGAGAAGAATGTTGTCAATAGTGTCAGCCAACATGGAATCTGGGAAAGTTTGATGTTTGGTGTTTGGCACTTTATCAGGAATAAGGCCTAGAGAGCACGAGGTTGATCTGATCACCCAACTGTAGAAGGCATGAATAGAGAAAGAAAAGAAATTAAATACAAATGTGAATTAAATCAAGAGGTACCTTAGACAAATTTAGCCTCCGAAGGAGAGGAAAGAGAAAGAAGTAGTAAAGGAAGCTGAACTTGATCTCACCAATATTAAACGTCTTGAGTTGAAATGAGGGCAGAGGAAACGGGAGGAATAGTTGAGAAAATGTTTTGTGGTATGAGGAGAAACTGGGTGTTGTCCTTGCTTTCCTAAATTATCTTTAAGTATTGAGCAATTTTATTAATGAATAACACTGCTTGTTGATAATACATTAAATAATCTTACCAAATATGGTGAGGCATGGCTATACGGTTGTTCACTAAAAATGTTCAGGTGTGTATCCGTTGAATTGAGGGCAGCAGAGATTTAGGGAATACTGGAAGAATGATTTAAGCTAAGGAAAACTGGATAAGGGCAACAAGTGTGGTGGAGAGTGTGTGATGTAGTAAATCTATAGCCACTAGTTGTCATGAGAGGCTAAATGCTGGATGGATAGTTGAGAATTTGAGTGTGTCGTGGCCAATGACTTGGAGAAGAGTTTTTGTTTACAGGAATGGATGGGGAAACACACAGGTTTGGGACAGGAATGTGAGTAAGATCACATCAAGGAAATGATTGGAGGTTGCCTTTTCAGTTATGTAGCAAGGTTGCTTAATAACATCCAAGTCCTGAACGACAATGTGGATAAGAGTTTATATTGAAAAATAAATTTAAGGATATAGAAGGCCAGCAAACACCAAAGAGTGACCAAGAAGAATTGAAACGGAGGTTTAAATAACCAGGGATAAAGAGTAGATTAAAGGAAAGGGAAAACACAACTGAGCAATCTAGTGATAATTGTGTGGACAACCAGGTAAAGGCTTTTTTAATTAAAGATGTGAAAGCTGATACAAGCTGACATACTTAAAGGAGGAGAACTCACCTGAAGACTGAGGGATAGATGAACGTGTGATTTAAAGATATAGGCCAGACAAGTAAACTTTATTAAGAAAGCCAGCATTAGCTTCAACCTTGTCTTAGTCAAAACTGTAATATCAAAGTCCACAATAAGACCAGAGAAAACAGGGTTTTGGTAGAAAATGAATATATATTCGGGAGGGATATGAAGAGGGGCAATGAAAGCTTAACTAATGGCAGAGCTCGCAGCACCTGAGATGGGACAAGAAGAGGGATGGGATTAACATAGAGATTATCCCCTGGCAGGTGCATAGGTTGGAAAGAGCTGAAAGAGAATAGGATGAAGCGATAGAAGTTGCTGTTGATTAGAAGGCAAATAAAGTGTACCTCCAGAGATGTGTAGAAGATGTTCTAGGATTGCATAATTATATATTTATACATATTATAATTTACATGCAGGCAAACCAAGCCTGAGAAGGTGATGAAAGCAGAAAAGTTGATAACTATTGAAGAATTAAAGTTTATGAAGAGGAATTATCTGAAAGCAAAGAAAGGAAACATGATCGTTGGGGGGTGCTAGGGAGGAAAGGTGAGAAAGTAGAAAAGGAGTGAAATAAAAGTGATGGATTCAATTTTAGAGTGCAGTTAAATTATATATGTTTGCACACAGGGAAATATTTATCTGTGCAAGTTGTAGGATTGCTAATAAATCAAGGGAACTTAGCTTTACAATACATGGTTAAAGAGAGGAATTATAAAATGATTAAAAATTAGATTTAGAGTCTAAATTAATGTAGAGAATCTAACTGAATTGTATTATGGACAATTTGACAAACCACTAGGAGACTCAGGTACAGGTTACAACTGTTTATTCAAGTGCACACAAGGGAAAGTTAACCTTAGGCAGCTAAGACACAAATTTTATAAAGTCACAGGTGTTCACTTCTTAATATATTCTTGTAGTCAAGTACAGAATCAATCACTCAATTCTGCAACTTAGGATATCAGGCAAAACAGATGTTCCTGACAACAGTTCCCACATATACATACACTGGGCGATGTTCTTGCCTTTGTAAAGTTGCTCACATCTCACTGATTCTGCAGTCTAGGCTGCCTCCTTGCTTTTGTCACCCACACCCTGGCCTGGTTTTTGTTTGGTCCTTTCTGCTTCCATCTTATTTTACCAAAAGACACTTCTAACAAAGTGTTTAACCCTTTGAATTGAAGACTAGAGTTTGGGACAGGTGAATGGCAATAGGCAATTCAAAAAGGCACACTTGTCAAAAAGAACTTGATTTTTTTTTCCATATTGCTACTAAAATAGTTGCTGCTGGAATCAAGTGTTCAACTTGTGCCTTTGGATGACTCCCTTTTGAAATCAATGAAGATATATCTGATAGCTGGAAAGAATGAGACACCATATTCTACAACTCTGAAAACAATTGATCAAATTATTGTTGAAATGAGTAGTTTGGATTTGAAAGACAGTAGCTAGAGATAGTTAGGTTTTCCTAAGATTATTCTTTTGGATGCTTAACTTCAAAAATAAAATATTAAATTAACAATAGATGTAGATTGGCTCTGTCAACATCAATGCTGTCAATTTGTTGCTTCATCTGTCAAAGTGATTAATGAAGCTCCATGTTTAAACCTGAAAAAATAGATGTTGTTCAACAGGAATTAAATGCTAAATTAAAGACATCACTATTCCTAATAATATGGGAGATTGAAACAGACAAAATGCAGACATACCACAGATAGTGAGGACTGAAAAGATGAATTAGAATTTAGAAGTTTTTAGAGTTAGGCTTTATGGTCACATGTACTCAAGGACAGGAGTACAGTAAAAAGTGTACAAAGTCCCCGTTCATAGATGCCATCTTTAGTACAAACCCAGAATTTTAAAAAATCAAAATCAGGCATACAAAAAAACTAAGTAGAAAAGGGGTGTCTTATCACCATTTAAACTGTGTCAGTAAAAGCCTGAAAAGTTTAATTAAAAATTACTTTATTCTCTGAACGCAAAATTAAACTTAAACATTCTCAGCAAAAGTAACAGTTCAGATCCATCAAACTTGAAGTCACTGAGAGACTGCAAGCTGCCAGAGTGTTGCACAAAGGCTACAGGTCAACATAAGTGGCTGTAATCTGGACTATTTGTACAGAACCTATACTTGACTTTCAGTTAAGTACAGAATTTTCTACATAGCTCCCAAATGTTCAGAACCTTTTGCTATCTCTCTATCCTTCATGCCCATGTTTCTGCTTTTAGTTTCTAGATGGTTTGGGAATATTTCTGTGTTTACAAATGGAAATATGTTCAATCTTTTGATGCTAATTTGTCCTGGTTCTTACTTTTTAAAAAATGAGTTATCATTCCAGTGTAATGCAATACATTGTTTGAGCAATTGAGTTTTATGTCTGCAATGCTTAAAAATAATGTATTTATGGCATAGGCCCAGCCCACAGACATGCGAGCACTGCAAGACTTCAGTGAAGTGGATAAACTGCAGATTCAGATGAATGACGTAATCACAGTCATTGAGGGCAGGTATGTGTCTACAAATTACACTTGAAACAGTTTTTCATTATCAGCCAGGTAGACCTCATTGAATATGAGTTCCCTGATTAGGATTCTTAACTTGGCGAGACAGCCTGTTAACTGTGAGAGTTGGCTCTGAGGGAGCTGGATCAGTGTCAAGGGCTCTCCATGTGTAAATAAAGGGTGACTCGAAGGTGGGATTATTGGTCTCTGGAGTTATTTCAGTGGCAACGAGAGTGGGGTTAATGCAAAAGTGTCCATTAGCTGAAGTCCAACTGGACTTCAAACAGGCACCAGAGTGGCTTTATCATTGGAAAATGTGGCAGGTGGAGCATATAATTCGCAAGATATTCTGACAGAAGTGGACACCCTCACAAGCACAACTGAGCTTGGGGCATATCACTTAAGTGAAGGTAATTGCAAAGACAAACCTTGGCTAAATGATTAAAATTTTCTTCCAGGCCAGCAAGCCCTTATAGTTGCTGTCGCTATGCGGACTTGAGACTGCAAAACAGTCCTACAAGACCTAAATTGAAAAAGAAAACTCATAGTCTGGTATCCAGGAGAGTGCAAACCCTGGAAAGTCCAAATACATCTGGTTTGGAACAGTTAAATTGCTTAGCAAAATCCAAATCAGAACCAATCAAAATAAACATCTGATTAAATGGTCACCTGGTTCTAATTTCTTTGAGAAATTTAATCAGATGTTTATTTTTGAGGTCAATACCTTGCAGCCGTTTCAGTCATCACAGAACCACATTAACAAAATTCAGTCTGAACTCCAGCTCTTAAGTTTGTGCAAGACTCTGGCTAGACTACGAATTTGTGCCGGGGAACCTTTACACATTAAGTGTACAATTTTGGTTCTGGTCTGTGATGAGGAGCAGCTGGTTCAGTTACCATGGACTGTAATGAAAGGCTCAGGCCCAAGCTTGATGGGGTGAAATTGGTTGAGAAAGATCCACCTAAATGTTTTTGATTAAATCATTGCTGCCTGAATGAAGTCAGGAAGGTGTAGGGACTATCAAAGGAGCCAAGGCCACCTTGCAGGTTGACCTGGAAGCAATTCCACGATTCTGCAAGACATACCCAGTGTCATTTGCCTTATGGGCAAAAGTAGAGGCAGAAATTAGAAGGCTGGAAAGCAAAAGAATCATAAACCAGTCTAGTTTCTAGAATGGGCAGCACTGGTCATTCCGTTTGTAAAGCCTGAGAGATTGGTTTGCCTTAGTGTGGATTTTAAACAAATAGTAAATTGCTTTGCGCAGCTGGATAAATGCCCAATCCCTTGCATAGACGATTTAGACATAAAGCTGGCAGGGGTGCTTTTAATCTTTGACAAATCTGAACATGAGCCATGTGTACTTGCAATTGTGGTTAGGTAAGGATTCCCAGAAGTATGCTACAATTAGACAATAGACAATAGATGCAGGAGTAGGTCATTCTGCCCTTCGAGCCTGCACCATTTAATATGATCATGGCTGATCATCCTTAATCAGTATCCTGTTCCTGCCTTATCTCCATAACCCTTGATTCCACTATCCTTGAGAGCTCTATCCAACTCTTTCTTAAATGAATCCAGATACTGGGCCTTCACTGCTCTCTGGGGCAGAGCATTCCACACAGCCACCACTCTCTGGATGAAGAAGTTTCTCCTCATCTCTGTCCTAAATGGTCTACCCTGTATTTTTAAGCTATGTCCTCTGGTTCATCACTCACCCATCAGCGGAAACATGTTTCCTGCCTTCAAAATGTCCAATTCTTTAATAATCTTATATGTCTCAATCAGATCTCCTCTCAGTCTTCTAAACTCAAGGGTATACAAGCCCAGTCACTCCAGTCTTTTAGTGTGAGGTAGTCCTGCCATTCCAGGAATTGACCTAGTGAACCTACGCTGCACTCCCTCAATAGCCAGAATGTCTTTCCTCAAATTTGGAGACCAGAACTGGACACAGTACTCTAGGTGTGGTCTCACCAGGGCCCTGTACAGCTGCAGAAGAACCTCTTTGCTTCTATACTCAATCCCTCCTGTTATGAAGGCCTTCTTCACTACCTGCTGTATCTGCATGCTTACTATCATTGACTGGTGTACAAGAACACCCAGATCTCTTTGTACTGCCCCTTAACCTAAATTGATTCCATTTAGGCAGTAATCTGCCTTCCTGTTCTTGCCACCAAAGTGGATAACCATACATTTATCCACATTAAACTGCATCTGCCATGCATCTGACCACTCAGCTAACCTGTTCAGGTCACTCTGTAATCTCCTAACATCATCCTCACATTTCACCCTGCCACCCAGCTTAATATCATCAGCAAATTTGCTAATGTTATTGCTAATACCATCTTCTATATCATTAACATATATTGTAAAAAGCTGCGGTCCCAGCACAGATCCCTGCGGTACCTCACTGGTCACTGCCTGCCATTTTGAAATGGAACCGTTTATCACTATTTTGTTTCCTATCAGCCAACCAACTTTCAATCCAAGTTAGTACTTTGCCCCCAATACCATGCGCCCTAATTTTGCTCACTAACCTCCTACGTGGGACTTTATCAAAAGCTTTCTGAAAGTCCAGGTACACTACATCTACTGGATCTTCCTTGTCCATCTTCAGAGTTACATCCTCAAAAAATTCCAGAAGATTAGTCAAGCATGATTTCCCCTTCATAAATCCATGCTGACTCTGACCTATCCTGTTACTACTATCCAGATGTGTCATAATTTCATCCTTTATAATAGACTCCAGCATCTTTCCCACCACTGAGATCAGACTAACTGGTCTATAATTTCCTGCTTTCTCTCGCCCACCTTTCTTAAAAAATGGTACAACATTAGCCACCCTCCAATCCACAGGAACTGATCCCGAATCTATCGAACTCTGGAAAATAATCACCAACGCATCCATGATTTCTCGAGCCACCTCCTTCAGTACCCTGGGATGTAGACCATCAGGCCCTGGGGACTTATCAACCTTCAGACCTAACAGTCTCTCCAACACCAATTCCTGGCAAATATAAATTCCCTTAAGTTCAGGTCCTTCAGCCACTGTTACCTCAAGGAGATTGCTTGTGTCTTCCCCAGTGAACACAGATCTGAAGTAACAATTCAATTCTTCTGCCATTTCTTTGTTCCCCGTAATATATTCTCCTGTTTCTGTCTTCAAGGGCCCAATTTTAGTCTTAACCATTTTTTTAGCATTTCACATACCTAAAAAAGCTTTTACTATCCACCTTTATATTATTGGCCAGTTTACCTTCGTACCTCATTTTCTCTCTGCGTATTTCCTTCTTAGTAATCCTCTGTTGTTCTTTAAAAGCTTCCTAGTCCTCTGTTTTCCCACTTATTTTTGCTATATTATGCTTTTTCTCTTTTAACTTTATATTGTTCTTAACTTCCCTCATCAGCCACGACATCCCATGCCTCCTCCTAGGATCTATCTTCCTTTTTGGAATGAACTGATCCTACATCTTCTGCATTATACACAGAAATATCTGCCATTGTTCCTCCCCTGTCATCCCTGCTAAGGTATTGCACCATTGAACTTTGGCCAGCTCCTCCCTTATAGCTCCATAGTTCCCTTTCTTCAACAGAAATATTGTCACTTCCGATTGTACCCTCTCCCTCTCAAATTGCAAATTGAAGCTTATTGTATTATGGTCACTACTTCCCAATGGCTCCTTCACTTCAAGGTCCCTGATCAATTCTGGTTCGTTGCACAATACCAGATCCAGAATTGCCTTCTCCCTGGTAGGCTCCAGCACCAGCTGTTCTAAGAATCCATCTCTGAGGCACTCCACAAAGTATCTTTCTTGAGGTTCAATACCATCCTGATTCTCCCAGTCTACCTGCGTGTTGAAATCCCCCATAACAACTGCAGTAACATCTTTGCGACAGGCCAGTTTCAGCTCCATAAGGGTTTATGTCATTATATAAGCCTGCCATTTGGTGCATTGTCAGCCTGTGCAATTTTTCAGCAGATGATGGAGAACATTTTACAAGATTTATGCCAGGTCACCATTTATCTAGATGACATGCTAATAACCGGGAAGAACAATAAAGAGCACTCAGAGAATTTGTACACAGTCCTTAGATATTTCTCCCAGATGGGCAGTTGTCTTAGGAGAGAAAAAACTGTGTGTTCCAGGCACCCCAAGTGAACTACTCGGGCGGCAGAGTCGACAAGACCAGGTTACACCTCATGGAAGGTGAAGTGAGGGTGATCAAAAGGGCACTGGCTCTCATGTATGTACTAGAGCTTGAGTCTTTCCTTGAGCTATTATGGCAAGTTTACATGTAACCTGACCTCCATCCTGGACTTCTGCATCCACTCTTGAAAAAGAGTCAGCTGTGAAAATGGCTGCATAGCTAAGCCATTACTTTCAGGGAACTGAAGAAACAATTATCATCTCGGAGATGTTGGGAAAGTATGATGCTCAGCAATATCTGGTGTTGACATGCAACGCCTCCCCGTACAGCATCAAGGTAGTATTAGCTCAAAGCTGAAGCATATAATGAAGTAGAACGCCCAATAGTATATGCATCTAGGACTTTGGCGAATGCAGAGTATAAATATGCCCATATAGAGAAGGAAGGTTTTGGCGGTCATGTTTGGAGTCAGGAAGTTCCATCAATACCTTTACAGGTGCAAGTTCATAATAATAACAGACAACAAACCCCAGCAAGGTCTGCTTAAAGAGGACAAGGCAGGCCCATCCATAGCTTCAGGCCAGATTCAATGGGGGGCTGTAATGTAAGTGCGAGGAGAAAGTGAGGACTGCAGAGGCTGGAGATCAGAGTCGAGTGTGTGATGTTGGTAAAGCACAGCAGGTCAGGCAGCATCAGAGGAGCAGGAGAATCGACGTTTCGGGCATGAGCCCTTCAGGAATATAAGTGCATATTATTACAATTTGGGACATTGTCTGGGAGGCCAAGCAGCAAATGCAAACGCATTGAGCTGACTCCCACTGGCAAATACAGCACTAAGGGGTATCACCACTGATAGAAAGTGAGGACTGCAGATGCTGGAGATAGAGCTGAAAATGTGTTGCTGGAAAAGTGCAGCAGGTCAGGCAGCATCCAAGGAGCAGGGGAGTCTGAAGAAGGGCTCATGCCCGAAATGTCGACTCTCCTGCTTCTTGGATGCTGCCAGACCTGCTGTGCTTTTCCAGCAACACATTTTCAGCTCACCGCTGATAGAGTCTGTAATGGTTTTAAATTTTCTGGATACACTTCCAGTCACAGCTGACAATAACAGACTTTTGATGCAGGAAGATCCAGTCCTGGCAAAACTGAAACAGTGCTGCTGGGGAACTAACGGACTGTCACAACCAGAGTTGGAACGTTTTGATCCCAGAGAGAGCAAATCCCTGAAGGGGAGAGCATGGGGAGCAAGAGTGATTGTCCCAAATAAAGATTTAAACCAAAGTCTGACTGAAATGCACCAGGGTTATCCAGGGATATCCAAAGTTGGCACGTTAGCAAAACTTTGTGTTTGGTGGCCAGGATTGGATGCAGAGTTGGCTGCGTTGGTGGGGCAGTGCCCAGCGTGCCAACACTGACAGAAATTACTGCCAGCAACCCTTCTGCATTCATGGGAATGGCCGGGTAAACCCTGGACTCGGTTACACATTGACTATGTAAGTCTTTTTGTGTGCTTAATGTTCTTAGTCATTACAGTCGCCAACTCAAAGTGGCTGGACGTACATAGAGTTCATTCATCAAACATGAGAATTTCGATAGAAAAACTGTGCATATGCGAAAGTGTTGGTCGTAGATAATGGGCTATCTTTGCCAGCTGGGAATTTGAGTATTTCCTAAAGTCGAATGGTATTTGACATGTAAGGACAGCTCCTTACTATCTATCATCCAATGGTCTGGCAGAAAGCGCAATCTAAACTTTGAAGACAGGCTTAAAGAAACAGCCCACATCTTCACTAGATACCAAACTGCCCTGGGTCCTATTTGATCATAGGACCACCCCTCATGCAACTATAGGGATAGCTCCAGCAGAGTTGCTAATGTGGAGAAGATGCCACACCACATTAAGTCTGATCTTACATGACCTAGCGGGGAGGGTGAAACGACAGCAGGAATGCCCATGCCAGGCACAAGACTCCGTGAAACGAGAGAGACAGTTTACTTCAGAGGACAAAGTTTGGTATCGGAACCATGGGAATGGGTAAGCGGCATGATTAGGTTAGGCCCAGTGATGAATAAAGTTTGGGTAGGTGCCACAGTCCTGAATGAGCACATGGGCCAGATGAAAGCTGCAAACTCAAATGATGCAGAGCAAAGCCTGTCTGGCTCCTTGACAGCCTTTGAGTGTTTTGGAATCTGTTGATTCTCCCCCTCCATCCAACATTGAAAATACCTTGGAATCTGAAATGGACATGCCTTTACTGCCTGAAGAAGGAAATGAATTTCTTTCAAGAAGCTCTGGGCACAAGAGGCAAGCAACTGTGCATTGCCTCTGATACGACTTTGTGTGTAGAGTTGGAGGAGCCTGACTAGGTGCTAAAGTGCCCCAGGAGGAGATATAAACAAGAGCCGGCCTACATCCTTGGTTTTGGGTGGGGGAACGTAGTGATTGTAACAAGGTCAGCTAGCTGGATCTCATAGAATATGAGATTCATGATTAGAGTTGTTAATCTGATCCAGCCCTGGCTGATAGATAATAACAGGAGCATCAAACATCCTGTTAATTCTGAGAGCCAGCTCTGAAGGAGCTGATGAAGAGCTTATGCTTGAAACATTGACTCTCCACCTCCTCAGATGCTGCCTGACCGACTGTGCTTTTCCAGCACCACACTACTTGTGTCTGTGAAATTATTTTGACCAGTTAATGACACTTCAGGAAAAGACAGAAAAAAACTATCTGAGTAAGAGTCAGAGGAGTTTTTTTTTATTCACGTAAAGGCAAATACAATAACAACTCGGGGATCAGAAGAACTTAAAATTTTTCCCTTTTCATAAGGAGCACGTCCTTTGATTATTTCCTTTGTTTTTGTGATATTAAACAGAAAAACAAAGGGATGGTGCTGTAATTATTTACAAATATCTGTGTATAGAAATTAACTGTTATTTTAGTCAACAAATTAACAAGGATGCACGTTAACAAATTCTGATGGAAGTACCTCTTTGGAAAATTTAAATTTGTGGTTAATTAGATAAATATGTTCCAGGTAATTTAACTGTAAGTATCATATTGAGCATATATCGGAATTTGTAGATCCCCATCCCACGGTAACTTCTATTCCTCCTTTGCTGAAAAAAACAGTGACAAAGAAAAGAAAACCCAATATATGTAACTTGGTAAAGGAATCAACCGATTTACCGTTGAACAAGAGAGATCTGCCACATTCTAAGTTCATTCCTTGGTCTATGTTGAGGCAACTGACCTCAGTCTAAAATGCAATGAGACTTTCTTCGAGAAAGTGCTGACGACCAGGAACACGTTACCTGATTATAGTGCCTCCCAAAGGAAATTGTAAATATTTGAAGCTCAGATTTGGATAAGATTAACACTACTGGTGATGCCCAAATCAATTGAATAGCCTGGCAACCTACATTGGCCAGGCTCAGACATGAAGAATGGGCATGTGTGCAGTGCATCACAGGGCTCTTGATGCTTGTGAGTCCTGAATTATGATAGGGTTTTGCTTAAGTGAAGAAGATGGAAGTAGTGAAAGAAAGGTTGCAAGGAAGAAGTTTTTAATGCCCTTGCTTGACTTCATAAGGGAGCAAACAAGAACCATTTTGGAATTGAGAACTTCTGACTCAGGCCACAATCCTAGAAGTCTGCTAAAGGTTGGATATGGGTTGAAAGAAATCACTCCTGATAAAGAGATTTTTCTGTAAGCTAATTCTTATAGCTCCATTAGACACCATCCAGTTCTCAATATAGACTGGCACCAGCAGTTGGATTTTTTTTGCCATAAGTTTGTAGAGTGAAACTTGGCATCAGTCGCTACCCACCCACTCATGAGTAATTTTCCATTTGTATGGCTCTGGCATGTTGCAAACTGATTTTGGAAACAGGTTGAGGTGTAGAGTTTCTGGACAGTGTGCTGATTTTCACTGATCCTTGCAAGGGCCTCCAATCATCTTTCTCTGCATTGCCTATCACAGATGTTATTCTGTGTATATGACATATTTGGCCAGTAGATCCGGGCACAAACGTGGCTGCAGGCCACGAATTGCACACAGCATATTATTTAGATAATGAGGATAAAGACAGTCTATGATGACTGCAAATATAAATAGAAACTATTAGGCTGTGTCTGTGGGTGTACTCTTCCAGTAATTCGTGTCTGGAAGGAATACTGATCAATTCAGTGGAGTGTCTCAGAGTGTACTTACTGAAGTAATACTTTTAGCTTCACTAAGACCAAAGTAGATTCTTCCTCCTGCTGTCCTTTAGGGAAAGGTAAAGGTAACACCAGATATAAAATAACAAACAATGTTGCAGTTATTTAGTGCCTTTCTCAGTCCACAAAAACAAGAAAATTAAATTCTCATTCTTTAGCAGATTCCTTGAAAGCATTTACTTTGAACTCCACTGCTTGGTTGACAGGTTTTGTACAGTAGCATTTTAAACTGGGATTTAATTGATCTTCAAATTTGCTGCTAATAACAAAGCTCTATATGATACAAAGTGAGGGCAGAACAAGTGCATTTTAATCAACTTGCTTACAAACATCTACGTTGTCAAATTGGTATTTGATTTCACCGATACTGAATGATCTTTGTTCAGGAGTCAATAAAATATTGTGATCCTTAAAATTCACAAGATAGCTTTATGCCTTTGCCCCAGTCTGTTTCTCCTTACCACATTGTGATAATTTCAGAGATAGGACACAGTAGATTAATGGGCTATTTTCAGGACTTGTGTGTCTTAATGATGAGCAAACATAGGAATAGATGATTGTAGAAAATGGAAGCAGGAGTGGACCACTTAGTCCTTATACTCTGCTCCATCATTCAGTATGATCACGGCTGATCATCCTACTCAGTAGTGTGATCCCACTTTTCCATCATACCCTTTGAGACCTTTAGTCCAAAGTGCTATATCCAATTCCCCCACACAATGCTTTGGCCATTCTTCTGTGGCAGTGAATTCCACAAGCTCAGCACTCTGAGTGAAAAACATTTTCCTCATCTCAGTCCTAAATGGGTCACCCTATATCATTAGACTGCGACCCCTGGTCCTGAACTCCCAATCACCGGGAATATCCTTCCTGTTCATCCTGTCTAGTCCTGTTAGGATTTTATAGGTTAGTTTGAAATCATCATTCGTTCTTCTCGACTCCGGTGAATATAATCCTAACTGATTAAACCCCTCCTCGTATGCCAGTTCTGACATCAGGAATCAGTCTGGTAAACTTTGACTGCTACTCCTTCAACAGCAGTAGCATCCTTCCTCAGGTAAAACTAGAAATCACATAACACCAGGTTATAGTCAAAAGGTTTATTTAGAAGCACTAGCTTTTGGAGCACTGCTCCTTTGTCAGGTAGCTAGTGGGGCAGGATCGCAAGACACAGAATTTAGAGCACAAGATCAAAGTGTCATGCAACTGATATGATATGTTGAACAAACCTAGATTGCTGTTAGTCTTTCATCTTTTAGAATGGATTGCAGATTTTGATTACATATTAATGTTTCTAAATTCTTGAAGAGCTTGTGCTCGAAATGTTCACTCCCCTGCTCCTCGGATGCACCACACTTTCTGACTCTGGTATATGAGAACACCCAGGTCTCGTTACACATTCTCCTCTTTCAGTTTATAGCCATTCAGACATTAATCTGTTCTCTTGTTTTTACTCAGAGTCATAGAAATGTACAGCACAGAAACAGACCCTTTAGTCCAACTCCTCCATGCCGACCAGATGTCCTACCTTATTCCCATCCCATTTGCCAGCACTTGACCCATATCCCTCTAAACCCTTCCTATTCATATACCAATCCAGAAGACTTCTAAATGCTCTAACTTTACTAGTCTCCACCACTTCTGGCACCTCATTCTGCATGAAAAAGTTGCCCATTAGATCCCTTTAATGCCTTTCCCCTGTCCCCTTGAACCTATGCCCTCTAGTTCTGGACTTGCCCACCCCAGGGAAAAGACTTTGTCTATGTATTCTATCCGTGCCCTTCATGATTTTATAAACTGCTATAATGCCATTCCTCTGCCTCTGACGCTCCAGGGAAAACAGCGTCAGCCTCTTTAGCCTCTCCCTCATTTAAACCTTCCAACGCTGGCAACATACTTGTAAATTTTTTCTGAACCCTTTCAAGTTTCACAACATCGTTCTGATAGGAAGGAGAGCAGAATTCCATACAATGTTCCAAATGTGGCCTAACTAATGTCCTGTGCAGCCAAAACATGATCTTCCAACTCCTATACTAATGCTCTTACCGATAAAGGAAAGCATACCAAACGCTGCTTTCACTATCCGATCAACCTGCGACTCTACTTTGAAGGACCCATGAACCTGCACACCAGCGTCTTTTTGTTCAGCAACATTCCCCAGGACCTAACCATTAAGTATATAAATCCTGCTAAGATTTGCTTTTCCAAATGCAGCATCCCACATTTATCTAAATTAAACTCTGCCACTCCTCAGCCCATAGGCCCATCTGATCAAGATCCCGTTGGAATCTGAGGTAATCTTCTTTGCTGTCCGCCACACCTCCAATTCTGGTGTAATCTGCAAACTTAATTACTATACCTCCTATATTCACATCCAGAGCACTTGTATAAATAACGAAACATAGTGGACCCAGCACCAATCCCTGTGGCACACCACTGGTCACAGGCCTCCAGTCTGAAAATCAACCCTCCACCACCACCCTCTGTCTTCTACATTTGGGCCAGTTCTGCATTCAAATGGCTAGTTCTCCCTCTATTCCATACACCTTGCTAACCAGTCTCCTATGAGGAATCTTGCCGAATGCCATATAGATCACGTCCACCACTTTGTCCTCATGAATCCTCTCCTTTATTACTTCTTCAAAAAAATCTTAATCAAGTTTGAGACTTGATTTCCCACTCACAAAGCCATGCTGACTATCTCAAATCTGCTCTTGCCTTTCCAAATACATGTAAATCCTGTCCCTCAGGATTCCCATCAACAACCTGCCCACTGCCGATGTCAGACTCACCAGTCTATAGTTCCCTGGCTTGTCCTTACCACCCTTCTTAAACAGTGGCACCACGTTAGCCAACCTCCAGTCTTCTGGCAGCTCACCTGTGACTATCGATGATACAAATGTCAGCAAGAGGCCCAGCAATCACATCCCTAGCTTCCCACAGAGTTCTGGGGTACACCTGATCAAGTCCTGGGGATTTATACATTTTTATGCATTTCAAGACATCCAACACCACTCTCTCTGTAATATGGACATTTTTCAAGATGTCTATATTTTGCCACATTCTATATCTTCCATGTCCTTCTCCACAGTAAACACTGATGCAAAATACTCGTTTAATATCTTCCTCCATCACCTGCCGCTCCACACATAGGCTGCCTTGCTGATCTTTGAGGTGCTCTCTTCTCTCGTTAGTTACCCTTTTGTCTTTAATGTATTTATGAAAACCCTTTGGATTCTCTTTAACCCTATTTGCCAAAGCTATCTCATGTCCCCTTTTTGCTCTTTTGATTTCCCTTTTAAGTATACTCCTACTGCCTTTATATTCTTTTAAGGAATCACACGATCTCTCCTGGCTATACCTGACATATGCTTGCTTGCTTTTTCTTAAACAAAACTTCAATTTCTCTAGTCATCCAGCTTTCCCGACACCTGACAGCCTTTCCTTTGACTCTAACAGGAATATACTGTCCCTGGACTCTAGTTCGTTCATTTTTGAAGGTTTTCCATTTTCTAGCCATCCCTTTTACCTGCGAACGTCTGCCCCCAATTCAGCTTTTGAAAGCTCTCGCCTAATACCGTCAAAATTACTCCTCTCATTTATCCGTGTTATACTACATCTGTCATGCACTTGCCTATTCAGTAAGCTCAGCCAAATCACACTGAAATATCTCTGCATCCTCTTCACAGTTTTGTGTCATCTGCAAATTTGGAAATATTACATTTAGTTCCTTCATCTGAATCGTTCCCTCATCTAAAATATATTCTTATTGGCTGGAGTCCTCGCACTGATTCCTGAGGTACCTCACTAGTTATTGCCTGCTTCCTTTCTGCCGCCAGTCTTCTACCTATTTCAATAGACTATCCTTATCCCGTGTGTTTTAATTTTACATGCTAATCTCTTAAGTGAGACTTTGTCAAAAGCCTTCTGAAAGTACACATCCATTGGCTCCCTCTCAAAAAATCTATGTTACATCCTCAAAGACTTCCTGTAGATTTATAGTATATGATTTCCCTTTTGTAAATCCATACTGCATCTTTCAAATCTTCCTCCTCTTTTCTAAGTGCATAGCTATTAAATTTCTTATGTTGGACTTTTGAAACAGAAATCATTCTTCTCTGGAGTGGAACTGTGGCTTTCAAATTTTATCAATTTCTCCTGTATAAAGTGTTCCATCTAGTGGCTGTAAATAAAACTAAAATTTAAAAAATCACATTTTTTTTTGAGAAATCTGAGCATGTGCAAAGCAGGTCAACATTTCATTGATATAAGGGTCTCCTTGCTCCCCTTTCCAAGGATAAGCTTAAGCAAAAACTCAAAGTTCCAGAACAAGTTATATTTTTCACTATAATGTCAAGAAAGTGGCACATTTTACATAATTTATTCCAGTGAAAATTAGATACAATTGTTCTGGTTTCTTTCCATCCTTCCTTAAATAATAATATACGTTTATACAAAGATTGCCTATGTAGATTGAAATAACAGAACTCCGATCCTTGTAACATCATCATTTCTCCAAAGAAATGTACTGGACGACTTCATCATTTCAATCCTGCCTGTTACTTATACTGTGGTAAATTCATTAATCAGTTTGGTGAGAAGCAATTTAATATTACTTAATCTTTATCAACATCAGCAACAAATATGGCATTTAAATTTTGCCATCACATTTGGCCGTTTTGTTATGAGTTAATGAGTTTTCCTTCATCTGTCGAAATGAAACTTGTGCTAAAATATTCAGGATTTGCTGTGTTTGTCATTATTATGGTTTCTGTATCTTAAACTGTGTACAATGTAAAAGGCCATTGCAACAGGAAATCCCATGCCCATTATTAACCAAGTTATGATCTTTTGTGATAACTCTCAGAATTGGTGTGCCTCTCGTGAAAAATAAATTAGTTCACCAGTGAGATATAGTTAAAAAAAATGGATATTTCCCCCCACAATTGTCTTGTATTTCCTGTTATAACCCCCTTTAATGTTATTGATGGATAAGTCACTTCTCAGAATGAAATCTGGCTTGATAAATCATAGTTCGGTTTTTCTTTTGGTTTGTAACAAGGTGACATTTCACTGAAGGACAAGCATGCATTGCTGCAGATTTGGTTTTAACAGTAAAACAGAAGTTTACAAAAAAGTACAGAAAAAACAAACTTTTACATATAACACACTTCTAAAGATTTTGAAACATGAGATTGAAACCCACGATAAAGTTACGAGCCAATTAATCCCAAAAGTATCCTATTAACATTTCTCAAACACCAGGCAGAATTACCTTCTCTCTCTCACTTTGAGTTGACTGTGCTTCAATTCCAGTTGTGAGAATCTGAGAGCTTATTTGTTGATTTATCATGTAACTGAACTTGTCAGCTTCACACAATGCCTTAAGTTCTGTTTAACCAAACATTTCTGATTAAGAAATTTTTTAAGACATTCCTTACCCCTTAAATAATCTGTTTCTTAGCTCTCTTAAACTACCTCTCTTTCTCAGTCGCAATTGTTTTGCAAATCCAGCTTCGGTCAAGTCTTCTGCAAACTGGTAAACTGTTACCCGAAAACCACCTTTTTCCAAGTTATGGGTATTTTTCTGAACTAAAAGAAAAAATGTCAGTCCCTGATGTTCTGAACTGAAAACAATGTCTACTCTTTTTGTCTGTTTAAAAACTTCCCTAGTTTATTCAAATTTCCATTGGTCATGAACTATCTCACGCTGCTTAAAAAAAATCTATATTGCTGCAGAAATATAAAACCATAGAATCCCTATTGTGTCAAACAGGCCATTCAGTCCATCAGGTCCACACCAACCTTCTGAAGAGCATCCCACCCAGACACACCCCATCCCTGTAACCCTGCATTTCCCACAGCTAACACATCTCATCTCCACATCCCTGGACACGATGGGCAATTTAGCACGGCCAGTTGGCTAACCTGCACATCTTTGGACTGTGGAAGAAAACCAGGGCAAACCCATGGAGGTATGGGTAGTGTGTGCAAACTTCACACAGATAAAGTTAAAAATCACACAACACCAGGTTATAGTCCAATAGGTTTATTTGGAGACACTGATTTTTGGAGCACTGCTTCTTCTTCAAGTGGTTGTGGAGTATAAACTCATAAGACACCGAATTTATAGCAAAAGATGACAGTGTCATGCAACTGAAGTGATATATTGAACAAACCTGGATTGTTTAAGTCTTTCACCTTTTAGAATGGGTTGCAGGTTTTGATTCATTGATATCTAAATCCCAGAACTTCTTTTAAGTTACTTTCTCAAGGTAAGGTGAGAGATAATTTTAAGCTTTTATAACAGCAGGTGAAATCTCAGCTCAGACAATGTGTAAAGGTGTGAGGACAGCATCTATCTGTATCCTAATCTTGTCACAGGTTCTATTAAACCTGTTGGACTATAACCTGATGTTGTGTGATTGTTCGCTTCGTTCATCCCAGTCCAACACCCAGCTCCTCAACATCATGGAGGCTACCATCTACATAGGCACCTGAGGCTGTACTCAAACCCGGGATCCTGGTGCTATGAGGCAGCAGTGCTAACTACTAAGCCACCGATCCCCCCCCCACCCCCATTATTGAACTAGGTAAACATTAAACTCCTTCACTACTACAAACTTCAAAAATCCAAAGTAAATGATACTAAAATACAGTTAAATGACACATCTTACATCTTATTATTCTTGCTAAACTATCAAATCTTTCTCTCTCCACATTTAGAAACCTCGCAACGTATTAAAGGATATTCCTGGTCACCTTTCCTTGCTCAGCATCAGGGTTTCTTTGTATTGCATTGCACCTTAAATTCTTTCTCAATGAAAAGTACTTCATGATTCCAAATTGATAGGACTGATTACAGATTAAATTGACAGGCTATAACTGTGTATTAGGTTTGTTAAAAGAGAAATAGATAAATGAACCAGGAGTAAGGATTTAAACACCAGTCAGGTCCAATCAAAGCCATTCACCATTCTGAACTGGAAATATATGTTCATTCCTTCAGTGTCACTGGGTCAGAATCATTGAACTCCACATTTCGGATATTCCTATTTGAGTCGAGCAGTTCAAAAAAGCACCTCACCATGCCTTTCCAGCATAGCTGTGGATGAGCAATAAATATGTTCTAGAACTGGCCCAGCTAGTAAAGTCCATATCCCATGAATACATAAAAATAATTCAAGAGTTTCATGTAACTTTGTATAAATCTGTCCTGAACCAAGAAAGGCCTAAAATTATCTAGCAGTTCTGTTCATGAACATGGGTAACTTGCTGACATCTTTTGCTTGCCTTTATCAATGTGTATGAACAGGGAAGGAGAGAGAATGCACTAAAAAAAGATGCAGTGTTTTTGTTCTTAGTCCCAAATAAATATCTTTGTTTTGAAGTCAGAAATCTGTGTTTTTTTAAAAAAATAAGTTCACCTTTCTTGACAAAGCTGGTATGCAAGGTTTTTGTTGTTCTGTTCTGTTCTGTAATCGATTACCTGGCTGATCAAACAAACCATTCTTTTTTGGGTGATTAACAATAAGATACAAAAGCTTCCATAGCTTATAACCTGTTTGAGCGATCACTATTACTTCCAATGTAATTAAAAGGTTTAGAAATAAAGGGTTGATAAAAGTCAGTCTATTAGCACATCAGTAGCACAGTCCTACATTGAATAATCAGGAAATTATAACCTAATGGGATACATGGGAAAGTGGCAACTTGGATCCACACTGGCTCAGTGGCAGGAAGGAAAATGTGATGTTGACTTGTGTTTTTATAACTAAAGTATATTTCCATTGGGGCTGTGTTTAGATAAATGTGACTTGTCATGCTGGTGTAACCTCTAATGTGATATGTAATAAGAGGCTTTAATGCAGTTGCTATTTTGCACAGCAAGTGGAATATGGTTTCAGAAGTGAGTAGCCAGGATTGAGTGGGCTTTTAATAGCTGCTAGAGAGTAGCAGATTATTTTTTAAAAATAGCAGGGAATCACAGAAACTTAAGTCTGCAGCATTTTATAAGATGTCAACAGGTAGGTAGTGATTGTAATAAGGTCAGCTAGGTGGACTTCATAGAATATGAGTTCCCTTATTGAGTCTGATCAGTGAGCCTAGGTTGAAAGATATAAACAAATGTCAGAGGTTGTGTTGACTCTCTGAGCTGGTTCTGAGGAAGCTGGACCAGTGTCAAGTACAATGCACATGTAAATAAATGGTAACTTGGTGACATTGTACTGGTGTCTGTGGAGTTATTTCAGTAAGTCGTTATAATGCTGAATTTCCTGTAGCCTACTCGTATGGACATGGAGATTTGAGATGGCATTTATGATTCTTCCAATTTCGCAGAAAGAACTCTTGATTGTAACTGAATTGAACCAGAAACCTAAACAATAAGTATTGCAGTTTTGTTAGCAATGATGGGGAAGGACCGCTACAAGTGGAATTACTTCACTTGAAAGCAGAAAAAGACAGATGAGAAATTGTGGAACTTTGGAGGCCTTGAAGACCCACATTTAACCTTCTCCTCATGTTGTTTGTAAACATCGACTTCAACAGTAGTGCTCAGGAAAAGAGGGACAAACAAAATCACGAAATTGCTCATGTAACTCAGCAGGTCTGGCAGCATCTGTGGAGAGAAAACGGAGTTCATGTATAGAGTCCAGTATAGACCCTTCATCAGAACTCAGAAAAGAGGGAGAATCTTGATTTGTATGTTACTGCACAAGTTGGTGAATCAAGTTTGGACCACTGAAGGATAATCTCATTAGAGATGGGAAAGTTTCAGGTACAAGATATACAAACTGGAGCAATCACTCGAGTGAGGCATGTTCAGGAAACCAATGTGGAATAATCAAAATTGTCTAAGTTAAAATGATCGTTTTATAGAAAAACAGTGAAAACAAGTCAACTGAGTCAGATGTCAAGAGACATGTATCTCCTGTTTAAATTCGTACTGGTGTAAGAAGTTGCAGCTATTGGAAGTTAGAAGGTTTTTTGTAACTCTCCAGATTATACAGTCATATAGTCATACAGCACAGAATCATATCCTTCAGTTCAACTCGTCCATGCTGATCAAGTTTCCCAAACTAAACTAATCCCATTTGTCTGCGTTCGTTTCATATCCCTCTCAACCTTTCCTATTCATGTACCTATCCAAATGTCTTTTAAATGTTGTAACTTTATATGCATCTACCATTTCCAAGAACCACTCTCTGTGTGAAAAAGTTGCTTCTCAGTTCCCTTATAAATCTTTCTCTTCTCACCTTAAAAACTTGCTCCTAGTTTTGAACTTGTCCACCCTAGGGAAAAGACCTTTTGGTAATCTATACCCTTTATCTATAACCCTAATGATTTCATAAACCTCTTGTCACCCCTCAATCTCCTAGGCTCTTGTGAACATAGCCCCATCTTATTCAGCCTAGCTTTATAACTCAAGCCAAGATTAGACTGGTGCTGGAAAAGCACAGCAGGTCAGGTAGCATCCAAGGAGCAGGAATGAGGGTTTTCTGATGATAGGCTCCTGCCCGAAACATCTATTTTCCTGTTCTTCGGATGCTGCTTGACCTGCTGTGCTTTTCCAGCACCACTCTAATCTTGACTCTGATCTCCAGCATCTGCAGTCCACACTTTTGCCTTATAACTCAAGCCCATCATTCCCAGCAACATCCTGATAAATTGGAGAGAATTCAAATAAGATTTAATAATATCCTCCTATAGTAAGTGACCTGTACTGTACACAGTACTCTGAAAGCAGCCTCACCAATGTCCTCTACAGCCTCAACATAATATTCCAACTCCTATGCTCAATGGTCTAAGCAATCAAGGCAAGTTGCTAAATGATTTCTTGCCCTGTCTATCAGCAGTGCAGCTTTCAAAGAATTATGTACCTGAACCCATAGGAGTCTCAGTTCGACAACACTACCCAGGGCCTACCACTAACTGTATAAGTCCTGCCCTTTTTTGTTTTACCAAAATATAACACCATCCATTTATCCAAATTAAACTCCATCTGCTCCTCCTCAGTCCAATGGTCCAATTGATCAAGATTCCTTTGTAATTTTAGATAATTCTTCGCCGTCGACTATACAAACAGTTTTGGTGTCATCTGCAAACTTACTAACCATGCATTTTAAATTCTCATCCAAATTCATTATTTAAATGACAGGCTAAAGTGGACCCAACAACGATCCCTGCGGAACATCGCTGGTCATAGGACTCCAGTCTGAACAACCAACTTCCATCACAACTGTCTGCCCCCTACTGTCAAGCCAATTTTGTATCTAATTGGCAAGTTCTCTCTGAATTCCATGTGAGCTAATTTACAAATTAGTCTACCTTGTCAAAGACTTTACTGAAGTCCATGTGGACAACATCTACCACTCTCTGCTTATCAATCTTTTTGATTTTGTTCTCAAAAAACCTCAACCAAGTTTGTGAGACATGATTTCCCACATACAAAGCCAAGTTGACTATCACTAATCAATCCTTGCCTCTCCACATGCATTAATTCCTATCTTTCAGAAACCCTCCAATAGCTAACCCACCACCGATGTTAAACTCAGGTCTGTAGTTCCCAGGCTTCTCCTGACAGCCTTTCTTAAATAAAGGTATAACATTAGCCACCCTCCAGTCCTACAGCACCGCACCTGTGCCTGTAGATGATACAAATATCTCTGCTAACAGCCCCACAATTTCTTCCCACAACATTCTGGGATAGCTTACTCAGGACCCAGAGATTTATCCACCTCTTGCACTTCCTCTTCTGTAATGTGGACTGTTTTCAAAACATCAATATTTATTTTCCCGGATTCCCTAGCCTCTATTCTTTCTCCAAAGTAAAAACTGATGCAAAATTAGCTTAGTAAAATTCCCATCTCCTGTGATTCCACACATAGATAACTTCATTGATCTTTAAGGGGTTCTATTTTCTCCCTAGTTGCTGTTTTTTTCCTTAATGTGTTGGTCAAATTGATTTAGATTATTCTTAACCTTATCTGCCAAGGCTGCCTCATATCCCTTTTTTACCCTCTTCACTTGCCTCTTCAGAGTGCCATACACCCTTTATACTTTTCAAGAGATTAACTTGAACCAGTTGTCTATCTAATATGTCCCTTTTTTTTGACCATGGAGTCCTACTCAGGAATACACAAATCCTATTTTGCTAGTTCCTTCACATAGAAAATAACAGTAGATCAGCAACAGCAAGGAGTGCAAGGTTAGTCTCTTGCTGTACCACTTTAGCACCAACTCATTCTCTGCCTCTCTACAACCATTTCCCCCATCCCTCTTCCCCATAGCACTTCTCTCTTTCTCTTTCCTTTTCAGCATCTTGACAGCTAGCACCTGTGTTATGATCCCAGCTGATGTTAATACTGAACTGATCTTAAAAAAGAATTAACACTATGATCTTTCTTTCACTGAAACAGAAGTGCACAATCCTGCCACTTGGTGTTAGCAATATAACAAAAAGATCTATTGCGCAAATACTGTGAAAATAAAATACTATAAACAAGGCTATTTACAAAAGCACAATTTGAAAGGTTTCTAAACATAGTAAAGTAAAATCTCATCTATTCCCAACACCATCAGTTTGCTTGATACAAGACCGACATCACTTCTCTGTGACATTTATGGGTGTGATTTGACAGTTTCATAAAATTCCTTGTTATAAGAGTTTGATAGCTTTTTCCTTGATTATGCACATAACTGAACTTAAGTTTTTGTAGCTTCAAATAACTGATTTGGGTTTATAACTAAACTTTTTGATTTGGAATTTTGAACTGTACTGAGGTAATTGGTATCTTTTTAAACTTTTTTAGTTCATTCACAGGATGTGGGCAGCATTTATTGCCCATGCATACTTAGTTAAGAGTCAAACATATTGCTGTGGGTCTGGAGTCTCATATAGGCCAGACCAGGAAAGGATGGCAGATTTCTTTCCCTAAAGAACATTAGTGAACCAGATGGGTTTTTCCTACAATGATTAAATGGTCATCACTAGATTCCAGCTTTTGTTTTAATACAACTCAACTTCTGTTATCTGCTATTGCAGGATTCAAACCCTGGTCCCTGGAGCATTAGTTGGGCTTCTGGATTAATAATCTGTTGAGAACTAAACCATTGTCTCCTGTCATTCTGAATTAGCTCCTTTCTCTAGATTAAACTGATCTTGCATCTAACCTGAACCAAGTTTCTACAAACTTCAACCAAATCCTTCCCAATTAGTGTTTTAGTTCCTAGTTCTTCTAAACGAAATGCAAGCACATACATTTTCAACGTTTACTCTTTTTGATCATGAATCTCTGTGTGAGGGGAAAAAACATCACACAAGAGTTGCTCTCTCGTATATACTGATAGAAAAGTTATGGTTCTAGAAAGACTAATAAGTTAATTATTAACCTGGTCATACACAGACCAAAACCCATGTGCCACCCATCCAAAATGCAAATTCTAAATGATACATAATCAGACTTTACTTCACAGTGATGGTGAGGCAAATTGGAGAAACATCCACAGATCAAGAAGTCAGGAATATACAAATTTTGCTACTGGTGAGAATACAAGACATCAATTAAATAGCCATGGCCTCATATTCAACACTCTCAAAGCAAGGACACTGAGAACTTTTAGCCTGTGTATTTTTTTTCCTTTTTTGTAATAGCTACCGACTCCTTATCAATTCTGATGTGTTTGTGTGCATTTGATGTGTTTTATTGTTTTTCTCGGGGTTAGTTGGGAATAAAACTCCTCTTTACAAGAAAATCTTTACTTGGCTTGTTAAATTTACTGAGTGAACTGTGCTTTAATTGAAGAGTGACACGGCTGCATGCTTAAAACATGTTTTAGCCAACCAAGAGGGTTGGAGGGTGGAGTTTAAAAGAGAGGAGCCAATTGACCCCACTTTTCATGGTCATAACACCATCAAAGATGCAGCTGCTTCTACAAAAGCATTTGGCATACCAATCATCCAAGATGGCATCCTCTCCAAAGAGATTAGAGTCATTATCCACAAAAAGATGATAAAGGAGGTGCTGTAGCTCATTCATAAAAGTTATCCGGAATTGAATTCTGTCTGAGGAAGGCAAGGATGGCCAAACATACATAAATGAAATTTATGACCACACTTGCATTTGAGGAGATGAAAGGAGATTTAATTGAGGTATATAAAACTCTTGGAGGCTGAGGTAGAGTAAATAAGAATGTTGTATTTCTTTAGTGGAGAGGTTAATGATCAGTGAACTTAGATGTAGAGTAATTGGCAGAAGTATTAGAGGGATTTTTTTTCCCACTCCAAGCATAGAGTCATGAATTCACTAACTGTGAGGATGGTGAATTAAAACTGTCCTTGCATATACAAATGGGATGTACTCTTGAAGTTCTGTAATCTGTAAGGCTACAGGCCAAAACCTAGAATTTGAGATTGCGTTGGGTAACACAATGACTACATGGCCACATTCTTTGTGCCATCGATTTTTCTATGCTTTGATGAAAATCAGTTAATGAAAATCACTACCTGATCTCCAAGTCAACCAACTACATATCGAGGGAAAAGAGACCTTTAACAAAGTTTCAGTTCCTATTACAATTTGTAAATTACATTTAAATCTATCAAACTAAAACCCAATGGAGTATGAGATGTGCATTCATAAAATGAGCATTTCAATATTTATCAATAAGTCAAAACTTATCACCTCAGTTAGTGTTTGAAGCAGATGTTTTCTTACATCAATAGAGTATTTTAGTTCAGTACCAATGACTACTAATTATGGCACCCACAAGTACAAATGTGGGAATATGTTTGCTATTGCTTACAAATAAAGCATATTAACATATACTAATTAGCCTGATTTTATAAATATAAGACTACTGACATAGGCCATTCGCTGTCTGTCTAAATAGCCATCATTTCCAAGACTTAGAACTTTAATCACCGTTTTTACCTCCCTTTTTGCAGGGCTGAAAATTATTGGTGGAGAGGTCAGAACAAGCGCACACTGAAGGTGGGACAGTTCCCACGAAACACAGTGACATCCGTCGCAGGCCTTTCAGCCCATGACATCAGCCATCCGCTCAAGAACAGCTTTATTCATACGGGGCATGGAGACACCAAACTTGAGCATTGTTGGGGCTTTCCTGACAAAATAGATGAGTACGTAGGAGTTTGCCTATATGTGGGAAAACAGCTTACTTCATAGAACTGTAGAACTATTTAAGAATTACCGTGCTTAAAAGTAATCATTTTACTTCGACTTTAATTTTCACTGAGAGAGGCTGTCCCTATAGGAATGGCAAACATTTGCCATGTATGTAGGTTAATTGTATTGTTGTAGTCAGTCCGTATTTGATAATTAAATTACAGACTTCCATTATTATCTACAATAATAACTTCCATTTCTACTCTTTCTTTCTTTCTTCCTGTTGTTGATTCTTCCTCCCATTCTTACTTTCTCTCTGAGGCAGTGACTACTGCTAATTTGCAGTGTTGACAGCATCTAGTATTTTTAGATTTTTTTTAGATTAGATTAGATTCCCTGCAGTATGGAAACAGGCCCTTCAACCCAACAAGTCCCCACCGACCCTCCAAAGACTAATGCACCTTACATTATGGGCATTTTAGGATGGCCAATTCACCTGACCTGCACATCTTTGAACTGTGGGAGGAAACCCACGCGGACACTGGGAGAATGTGCAAACTCCACACAGTCAGGCACCTGAGGCTGGAATCGAACCTGGGACCCTGGTGCTGTGAGGCAGCAGTGCTAACCACTGAGCCATCCTAAATGAGATGGCTCCACTGGGGCTTGAACCTAGGAACCTCTGCGTGTAAAGCAGGTGTGATAGCAACTACACTTCAGAACTGGCACTAAACTGCTGATGTCCAAGTTCATAAATGAATAATCAATAAGTTCAGCAAGCACTTGACCAAGGGCAGTTAATAATCAAGTGACATCCTGTCTTCACAAATATGTATGTGTGTGCTTTCAGTTTTATTGATGCTCAACAAGAGAAACTTTGTTGTTGAATTCTTTGTCTTTCCACGTACACTGGCAAATTGTGGGGACTACCCTTCCTTACAGACCATTTTTTAAAATATCAATTTTTTCCATGTTGACAATCCGTGACCAACATTATACCTTGCTTTATTATACTTGAAACTGAAGTCTGTCATGATAACTATCTAGAATTTTATTTTTTCAGTTAGTGAGATAACTGAATCCTTATGTATAAGGGGCTGGAGAGAAGAACAGTGCTGTCAGGTTGGTTGATTGCGATTCAAGCATACACCGTGGCATTAGAATGACTTGAAAGTTATTGGATTCACACATAGTCTGAATGATAGTCAGGTTCAGTATTTTGTTTTCTTTCAGTATTTTCTTTTCTGGAGTTTCTCTTCTTGGAGTTGATATTTTGCATATGCTAGTGGTAAAACTATATGGAGAAAAATGAATCAAGCAGATGGTTACATAGGATGAACAACTTTATAGTACCGTTAAGAAAATACACTGTACAGGAACACATGAAATGAAGAATGGCCATGAACCATACAATGCAATGTTGTAATAAATAACCAAAATCTCGGTCAAAGTAGTACATTTTAAGATGTTTTGAAGGAAGAAAAGTAAGGGATCAGAGTTGTAGAAAGAGGCAGGCTTGCAAACAGATTGGTTTAATGTCAGTTTTGTCAGGGAGAGGGATAGAATTGGTCACAAGGGAGCAAGAGTTTGGAATAATGACTGGAAACAATGGCTTTGGTTTTCCCAATATTTAACGGAGAGAATTTCTACTCGTCTGGTGTTAAACATCCAATAATCCAGCAAAAGCAATGGGGTTGAACATGGTAATGGTGGTGGAAATGTACATAGTTCTTTAAAAGTTGCATCATAGGTAGACAGGTTGGATAAGAAGGCTTTTAGCATTCTTGCCTTCATTGGTCACAGAGCATTAAGTATAGGAGTTGGGACAACATGTTGCTTGCCCAGGACATTGAGACCGTTTTTAGAAAGCTGTGTATAATTCTGTTCGCTCTCAAAAGGAAAGGGTGTTGTTGAATTGGAGGAGGTGCAGAGGAGATTTACCAAAATGTTGCTAGCCTGGAGGGTTTGGGGTACAGGGAAAGGCTGGATAGAATAGGACTTTTTTCACTAGGATTAAGAGTGACCTGGTAGAGATTTATAAATCATGAGGGACATGGATAAGGTGAATAGCAAACGTTTTTTCCCTAGTGTTGGGGATTTCAAAACAAGGAGAAAGATTTTAAAGGGCCTGAGGATAATTTTTTTTTCCCCACACAGGGTGGTTCATATGTGGAATAAACTGCCAGAGAAGTTGTAGATGCAGATACAATTACAACATTTAAAATACATTTGGACAGATACGTGAATTACAAAGGTTTAGAGAGAAATGGTCCAGACACAGGCAAATGGGACTTACTTTGGTTGGGTCAGTACAGTTGAGTTGGACCAAAGTGTCTGTTTCCATGCTATATGATTCTGACTATGACTCAGAAATGGATGTCATTGATGTATGTAATGCTGTGTTTCCAGATGACATCGTGGAGAGACATTGTGGATGAGAAATAGGAGGGAACTAAGGATGTATTATTAGGGAGTGCCAATGGTATCAGTATGGGTACAGGAAGAGAAACCATTTCAGGTCAGACATAAAAGCAAAATACCATGCTGGAGATCTGAATTCTGACGAAGAGTCATTGGACTTGAAATGTGAATGATGTTTCTGCACACATTCTCCAGCACTTTTTATTTTTATACCAGATTTTCAGCATATTCAGTGTTGCTGTATTAGATAATAACAAGATCAGGTGCAAATACCACCCCAGCTGGATGACCGTAGAGATAATTTGGAAGAGAATGATGTTATCAACCATGTCAAAGGCTGCAGACGTTAAGAAAATAAAAGGAATGTTGACCTTTGTTGCAGTCACATAGCAGTTGTCTCTTTTTGGTAATATCTGTTTCACTTTTGTGGCAGGGTCAAAAGGTGGATTGGAAGAGTACAAACGTGGAATTCTGGAAATGATGGGAATGGATTTCAGAGGCCAATATAAATTCAAGGCCTTTAAAGAGCAAAGGGAGGTTGGAGTTGGGCCTGAAATTTACAAGGATGGTTAGGTAAAGGGTTAACTTTTGATGCTGGGGGGTGGTTAATGGCAGATTTGAAAAAGAACATGACCATCTCAAGGGATAAAAAACATTGACAAAATTAGTCAACATAGACATCAAGCGGAGACATTGGTTGGTTAATAGTTCGATGGCAATATTGCAGAAGTTGGATCTCATGAACATGATTAGCTTGGATACAGCATGAAGTGAATTTTGGAGGAAGTCCGGCCAGATGGGCGAATGAAAAGAAGGATCATGGCAGAATTAGCTGATCAGATGGTTCCAGTCTTTGTGACAAAGAAATAAATCAGTTCCTAATATTGCAGGTGAAAGTGTATGAGACAAGGAGGAGTTGTCTTAAGAAGATAATTTTCAGTTCAAAAAGAAAGCTTGCCATTCCTTGATGATATTGGAATATATAGTGATTTTAACAGAATAGAGCAGGACCTATTGTCACAGTGGATGGTTGAATTAGTTCTATATCATTTTCTTCTAAGTCTGCAAGATATGTGATTCAGGGGATTGATTAACACAGTTTGCTAGCCAGCTGGTTTGCAATGGAGAATAATGCCATCAGTGTGGGTTCAAATCCAGCATTGGGAGAGGTTATGATGAAGAACTGTCCTCCTCAACCTCTTCTGTTGCCTGAGGTGTAGTGACCTTCAGGTTAAACTACTACTAGCTGTGTTTCTGTAATGAGTGAGCAGTTCCATGGTCCTCCAGGACTGTGGTGATTTCACTTTATTATGTGATTCAACAAAAGAGCTCCATGATATGCTTGCCTTTTCTGTTAGTGCAAACACAGAAAAACACAATCCCACACACTTTTTACTAGCTGTACATAAACATTACTGATTCGTTTAGCTGCAGAATCACTAGCTTGTTTTTATTTCTTGATTTCAGTAAAAAACAAAATTAAACAGAAAAATCCCTGACTCTGTAATACTGGATATCCTATTTCCTGTATATATGATTAGATTAGATTACTTAGAGTGTGGAACAAGTCCACACCGACACTCCAAAGAGCAACCCATCCAGATTTACCCCTTCACCTAACACTACGGGCAATTCAGCATTTTTGGACTGTGGGAGAAAACCCACAAAGACACTGGAAGAATGTGCAAACTCCACACAGACAGATGACCGAGGTGGGAATTGAACCCGGATCTCTAGCGCTGTGAGATAGCAGTGCTAACCACTGTGCCACCATGACGCCCCATGGAGTGACAAGTTGGGTGACAATGGTCTCTTTGAGTCCTGCACATTTCTGTGTTTCTACTTTGTGCCACTGTGCTCTATTACATTGTAGGGATACTTTTCCATTGTGTTTTTTTTGTGGCTGCAATCTGAGATGAACACTTAAACATGTCTCTAGGTATACCTGCCTAAGTACTGTGAAAGCCTTGCAGCAGTTGCTTATTAATACCAAAATTACCATTTGCTGATTTAATCCACCCTGTGATAGTGTTGGACTTTGACAAGAAAATAATCTATAAAATAAACAAACATATTCCTAAAATCCAGAGTCATATAAACGTTTGCTTCTAAATCAGTTGTGTTCTGTTACAGAACAGCTGTTTTGATTCCCAAGGATTTATCAATCATCCTCATTTTATTACGACTGGTTTGTCTTGTCACAGATTGTACCTTGGTAATCCCATGGATCCTCCAGATATCCTTGGACTTGACATAAAACCAACCAGGCCGACCCAGCTACCAGGAAGATCTAAAAGTAAGAACTCCAAGTCAAAAAACAATTCGATCTCATGCTTTATAGAAATCTATGCTCAATGTAAAGTTTTAACTGCAACTAATGCAGATTATGGAAAAATGCCGATCTATTCCTAAACTCAGTAACATTAAGGTAGCAGTTTAGTAAATGCCATCTTAGCAATGTTATATTAAAATTTAAGCACTCTCACCAGCTCTTCTGTTTTAGACCTTTTTATGTTTCCATTATTTTACATTAGAGATCACACAATAGAGTCTGTTGAATTACACTCTGAAATGTCAGTCCTTGATGTATGCACAAATAATACTGAGGTTTTTCAACTTTGCTATGCTAAGGGATTGAAAAGATTTTTTTTATAATTATATTATTGAGAAACTTGGAATGAAGAGCCATGATCTAGAGTTTTGGAAACCTCTGAGATCAAAAACGTTGCTGAGTTGCTCACGATTAGGGCCATATTTAGCATCAGTACACTGAATCCCTTATTTTTTTTAATTAAGGTGGTGTTGATACTGAAGAAATAGATTTATAAAGTTTCTGTGACCTCCAACACAATATTTGATCTTGTTTACTTAAATCATTGGAAAGGTAACAGTACTTACAATGGAAGTACTAATTACAGAAAATTCAATTCTATAAGTTAGCAATCGTGTAAAAATAACTTTGTATATTAGTCTTCAACAATAATTTTATCCATTAACAATATTTTTGAATACTTTTATTACCACTGTAGATGTTATATGTTTTGTTCTTTCCAAATTGGGTGGAAGGTATTGAAGTATAAAGTTGCTTGACAGTTACTGGACTCTTTTTTTTTTGTAATTTTCTGTGCTTTATTTTAAATCTCTTGTTTGCTTTTTGAGCATAATAACTTTAAGAAAACTGACAGATTTTACTCAATGTAGTGCGAGAACTAAATTGGTGACTGTTTGACAGATGACGTAGTCCCTGTAATTAATGAGACAGCAAATGTTGCCTGTAAACAGTAAAGAGAACACACTGCTCCTTAAAAATTAGTGAGAGTTGAAAAAGAGGTCAGCTCCCATTCTCCGTCACAAGAGAACTTTTTTATATAAACTATCATTCTCTGTGATCTGCCTAAAAGATGACTGTGCTCACAAAAGTAGTTGATGTGTGTGGAAAGTGGACAGAGTTCCAAGTTGAGGTCTGTACGCTATATCACTGTGTGTGTGTGTGGGTGTGTGTGTGAGTGGGTATGTGTGTGGGTGTGTGGGGGTGGACTTTGGGTATTTTTGTGTATTTTTAAGCCAGATAGCCAAAGAAATATTGCTACGACTGGTGGTTATGTTTCTGCTACAGAAGTAGAGTTGGATTGCTGAATGGTGTGTGCACGACATCTTAGCCATCGATTAGTATCCTGTTGAAAGAAGTGTGCTTGATAAGAGTAAGAATGCTGTTACAGTTCATTAAATATGAATTTGCAGCCTTCAGTTAGGAACCTAATGTTGAAAAGGCTTACATGATGCAGATTACTGTCAATTCTTTCTCTATAAATGTTCAACTGATGGCTCTTTGCAGTTAAATGATGTGTGCTCTGCATGTTGTTTATTGATGTCTGTGGTGTGATTGAGCTAACGACTTTGGCCTTTTCTTCCTGTGCTGCCTCTTTAACATTTGCAGAGGAGCCTCCTCCACGTCCTCCTCAACCGAACATCTTTGGCAAGAGTAAGTTACAACGTTTTCTCCAGTATAAAAGGTGTTCCTGCCCACTCTGTTCCATATTAGCCCCCATTTTCAAAGGTATTTTGTGATGTATCACTACTCTTGAGGCATGGATTTGCTGTGTGGTGGGAGATTGCACAGAACTGAGATTGAGACACTCTGTTTTGAACAATGAATACTGTGGAGTTCATTTACCACTAAATTAAATTTTTAACTCAGTCTGCCTATTTCATTGTGTTGTAAATGTGAGAAATGGAATGGAACATTTGTAATAGTGAGGCAATCATATCATTTCATATGCAGTCTGCTATATTACAATTATATTCTAACTCAACTACTAAGTTATTAAGGAATTCTTTGGCAGTCATTGGTAAGTTGTGCATTATGGACCATATTACAGTTTTGTTGATATATCGCCACTCTTAATTCATTGCATACTTATTAATTATTTCTCCCTTCTATTTGCCCCAGCACCTCATTGGTGCTTATGATGTGGGAATGTGTGGAAATGTTTGTGTCGCCTGTAACTGGAAAATGTACACCATTACTTTCTATGGATATTGAAAGTCACTAACAGATTAATTGACATTTTTGTTACTTGTGTACAAATTACCCAGCCTACTTACCCACATTCCACCAATGTCTACACTGAAAAGTACATCATGGACGAATGGTTTGGGACTTCTAGAATATAAGAAAGGCAGAATATAAATACATATACTTTTATTATAATTATCATTAGAACTTTCAAAAAAGGGTGGGCAGAGACCATCCAATCCAAGAATTCCTTTCCATTGAAACATGGTGCAACAATGTGCACAGTGCACCCATCAGCCTAATCATGGAGTGCTGTAATAGAGGCAAAATAAAATCTGAGATGAACTTGACAGAAATTCTGGAAATGTCCCTATCAGACATGCTGTGGTCATGAAACAAACTTTCACAATACCTTGTGAACAAAACTAAGCCCAACTAACACAAAATATGTTATGTATTTATCATACAGAATGTGTTGTAGGAGAGTGGATTAGGTATTTACCTTTCACCTGATCAAGCTAGTAGATCTGTCTATTAGCTGCAAAGGCTCTATGTGAAATTTTTTGATGAGTTTTAAACGATTAGATAGGCTTAACAAAACTGCACCTAATTTAGTCTTAATCAAGAAAAGCATGTGCTTCTGAGGTTGGAATTTGCTAAGGGGTGAATTTCCTGACTTTAACTTGTTTGATGATATAACTATATCCAAATGTTTATGGCAAGAGCATATTGTATACTTAAGAACGGAAAACCTTTTTACATAGAAACAAGAATAGATCATTTGGCACTTTGATCCACCTTTTCGTGGGCTCCATCAGATTGAAATCAAAAATTCCTCAAACCTGGTTCTGCTCATTTCTATGTGTGACATCTCATCTCATGTTGAATTCTGTGTTATCACCTGTGGTATTGAACAATGTGGCTTTCAATGTATTTGCGCCACCATTGTAATCCCAGTTTGTAATCTCAAATGGTTCCTGAGTGTCTCAATCGTGGGAAGTGTCTGTGCAGACTTTTTTTCTCAGTTATACTAACCATCTTCTGCCATTTCCTGTGTGCTGAGTGTGTGTGTTATCTTGTATCTTAAAGAAAACTGACACAATTAACTGGCCATTTAATTTGCAGTATCTCTGTTCATATCACTTTGTTTACCTTTAATCGCATTCTACAATGACCACCATTGCAGTTTCTTTACTGAGCTTTCCAGCAATAGCAAGCAGTATTTAGTATTTGCTGTAAGAAACAGACAAGAAAAAGTAAATAAAGATACTCCAATGTTAATAGTTTAAATTTGATATAAGAAAGGAAAACATGTTTTTCATCTTTATTCCCCGATTAGATTGACCGTTTGAATTTTTTATTTTCATTAAAGTTCAACACTTAATGAGGTGTTATATCATATTTAGAATGGCTTAATGTTTGCATTTTTCTTTAAACTCAATGATTCCAACTTATTTAAGATTCTACTCCCAGAGACATTTTGGGTAATTTCTGTTCTGGGATTTGAATATTTTTTGACTGTGGAATGAATTTTAAGGCATTACCTTGTTCCTTTCATCCCCAGTGACTGAAAGTTGATTGCGAAACCAGGCAGAAATTGTCAGCTGCAGTGTTGCCACTTTATAATCAGTGGGCCATTAATGGCTCAAGCTGAGACTTCTGATTCCATCTGGGGAGGAAGTTACATCTTAGAAAACTGACATCTATTCTCCAGCCAGAAGCTCTGTTTTCCTTTCAGTGCCACATTCAAATGGCTGCCACTGCTGGCACCATAGGCAGTCCACAAAGAAGAGAAGCAAGTAGAGGTTAGCCTCTGTTTAGTCTTGTGTGTGTTTGAGAGGTCAGAAGGGTTAGACGATTACAGAGGAAAGTACAACCTCTAATGGGTTTGGGGGTCAGCCTCTGAAAAGCAAAAATGTCTACCAAAGGACATTCTTGACATTAGCCCTCATGGTTAAAGCTGTCAGTCCACCTGTTTTGTTTGAGCCTCACCCTTCCATGGTTAAAATGGCATAATGAATCACCTAAGTGTTCAAGAGTTAGACTCTTAAGGGTCTCAGTTTGCCCAAACATAGGTGGCTGCAAAGCCACCTGCTGCATTGCACAAGTCTGACAGCCCCTCCCCATATTTTGAAATATGCTGATGGGGAAGTATAAAGCAGAATAATCCGTAGGAGACATTTGTTGTGAATAAGTTCCCACATAGCTCATCTATTGTCAACCTGTACAGATATGGTAAATACATTAGTCAATTTGTTTTGCAGAAAATAATTTCCAGTGTTGCAGTACCTTATCTGATGTTCGTCTTTAGTTTATTAACTGGCACCTCGTGCTTGCTAGCTGTAAAATAGAAGTTAAATAAGCTGAGGCTTCACATGATTCATTATGCTGAACAATAAAATATGCTAAGTACAGATGTAATCTGGAAGATGCATTATTTTTGTTACTCATGGGAATGCAACCTGACAAATTCATAAACAGCCTACACTATGGAAATATTGTCTATGATTTACATCAATCATAGGGCAAAGATATTGTCATGAAGTTACTTATCTGTTTGTATTCATTGATAATTGGTTTCTCATCAGTATGCTTCAACTCCCTTTGAAAAATGGTTCTACCTGCTGTCTGAAATAAGAAATCTGATTTCACTGGGCTGAAGATCTTTTAAAATGTGTACCTGTAATGCTCACTAAAACACCAAGAACTTAATGTAAGAATGTTAATTGTCGCGTGAGATTTGTAGCACTGCCGTCTTAACGTCAAATGATTGTGACTTCAGTCGGAATTTCAGGACTTGAAAGCATAATGGAAACTGATGTCTCATTGTGGTACTGTGGGAATGCCAAATTGTTAGAGCAGTAGTCTTAGCCTTCAGATGAAAAGTCAAAGCATGGTCTCCTCTGTTCATTTGAGTGGATATGTTGAGATGGGTTGGTGAAATCTTTTAATGTCACAACCAATATTTATCCTTTTAATCAACATGACAAAAATGCATGCTATAAGACCTTTACCTTTGGTTTGTGATACCTTATTCATGCAAATTGATTGCCTGAGTAATGATACTGATTGTTGTTTAAAAGTAATTATTTGGCTATGAAACATTTCAGGACATTTTGTGGGCATAAAAGAACAAGGATGCTAGTTCTTTCTAAAAAAAAAGAAACAAAATTTATCCAGACAAAAGGCTACTAAATCAGTATAATTATGATGGACAATAGTTTGGGTATAACATAAACACTATTATCTGACTTCTACTAATAATGTTAAGAGGAATCATAGTTGTATATCAAATTCTGGAGTTAATAATTTATTTAACTTATGGAAGATGTAGGTATTTTATTGGATGGGAATGCATGTTCATTGGAAAAATGCTAAAAAGTGAATGACAGAGCATGCCAGGGATTCATAATCATAATTATTTGCAAGAGCAGGTAAATAAAGGATTAAGACCACAAAAATATGGATTTCATATGCAGAATGCATGCATTATAAATTTTAGAAAAAAAAAACTGTGCAAGACGTTGTTAGACAGAAACTGGTGTGCGGTTTTAGGAAGGTCATTAACAACTCTGGAGTATATAAATGGTAGTTTTGTCAGGAGGAGGAATCAATAGCTGTGAGGAGAGATTTGAGATATTTGGACTATTGCCTCTGAAGCAAGAGAGAAAACTTCATGAGGTTTTGTAAAATTGGGTACATGGTAGTATGCAAAGACAATATTTCCTGACATTAAAGTAATTGTAAAAATTGAAAACATCTCTTAATGCAATGGGTTATTAGACCATGAATGTTTTATCAAAGTAAGTGGTTCAAGCAGAGAGACTATTGCACTTTCCCTGGAGAAATTTGTTTAATATTTGAAGGAGAAGATGTTACAGGGCTATGGGAAAAGATCAGGACAGCGAAACTGTTTTGGACCACACCAATAAAGTACTGGTATTAAAAACATTGTCTATTTGGTCTCCTACAGTGCTGTAAATTTCCTTAGTAAAAGGAAGAAGGTTCACCAGACTTATTTCTGGAATGGTAAGAATGTTCTATGGAGATAAGACTGGAAAAACTGGGCCCATGTTCTCTGGTGTTTCGATGAATGAAATGTGATCATATGAAGATCTACAAAATGCTTAGAGAGATAGAGAGGGTAGATGTAGGTAAGTTGATTACCCTGGCTAGAAAGTCTAGAACCAGGGGAATTTGAAAATGGCACTCAGGTCAGAGATGAAAATTTTGTTCATGGTTCCAACTCTTTGAATCCTCTACCCCAGAGAGCTATGGAAGTTCAGTCATCAAGTATCTTTAAAATAGAATTTATCAGTTTTTTAAATAGCAATGAAGGGAAGGGATATGGGGCTAATCTGTGAAAAAAAGACATTGAAGTAGATGATCAGGTATGATCATATTGAATGGTGATGATTCAGATTTGATGGGCTGAATAGTCTCCTCCTGCTTCTATGTTCAAGTGCATATTCATAGACTAAAATATTGCACAAATGGTAGCAGGGTACAACCTTCAAAGAAATGGACTGTTTTGACCTTTCTAAAATTATTTTATTTCTGAATTCTGTGTTAAGTAATTCTGCTCTTGCATATATTTCAGAGCCTGTATACGACCCTGTAATTGAAGAGGAAGCTGCTGTCTCATTACCTCCAAAAAAGCTTAGCCTGAAGAAACAGGGCCCAATGAAAACCTTAAAGCTCAATAAGCCAGCTGCTCGTGTTTTTGCCACAAAGTTGGGGGAGAGGTCATCAGATGGGAGTAAATCCTCTGGTCATATAGCTAATGAGGTGGCTCTGATTGACTTTGGAGATGAACAGACAAGCCCAACTCCATCTCCTGTACTGGCCAACACTATTCCTACATTGGCCAAGCTAGTATTGGATTCTTACTCACTGCTGGACAAGACACCACCACTGAGTCCAACCAGGACTTTGCCTAGACCTTTGCACCCTGTCCCTATTGTTGACTGGGATTCCAAACCCCTGCCTCCACCTCCAGCCTATGATGATGTTGCTCAGGATGAAGATGATTTTGAAGTTTCATCCATTAATAATCTAGATACAGGATTAATTGGTGAAGTATCAAAATATGGAACTGTTCAGTTACCAAGGCATAAAGAAGTGGGGGAAACTAATTATGCATTTGTGCATGACACAGATGGCAAAGGAAAGCTCAAAGTGGAGGATAATTTATTTTTACCACCCAGGCACACAAAACAGACCAGCTTCTCTCAGTCAGCTGAGATATTTGAGGAACTTCAACAAGAATGCATGAGAAAACTTAATGTCCCTGTCATTTCAACACCAGCCTCTACACCAAGTCCCATCTTGTCAGCAAGCGTGTCCCCAACTATTTCTGACGATAGACCTCAGATTCCACCACGGATTCCCATTCCCCCTCGGCCTTTGAGGAAAAATGAGTTAGGTCACTGGTCTGGTGAATTGTCACCTGCATCTGGAGGTGAAGAGGACAAGCCTCCACAAATTCCTCCCAGGGATCCAATGTCCCAGCCGTCTTCAAGAACTCCAAGTCCTAAGGCAATTCCTGTTGGTTTTCCCCAACAACGGCCACCAGCATCTTCAATGACAACGTTAACTGTCGGTGCATACCTTTCAACATCTCCGATCAAGTTAATGCCCACCACTCAGAGTTTCGCCTCTGACCCAAAATATGCCTCACCCAAAGTCATTCAAGCACCAGGAAAGGACAACACAAAAGGACCTTGCATCCTGCCAATAGTGAAAGATGGAAAGAAGGTTAGCAGCACCCATTATTATTTGCTTCCAGAGAGACCTTCTTATCTGGACAAATATGAAAAATTTTTCAAAGAGGCTGAGAGTATGGATGAACACTGCTCCAGAAAACCTGTGACCACAGCAACAGTGAGGCCAATGATGCAACATCCTGAGCATAAAACCAATTTTTCATCCAACAATAGTAATCCTGGGTCCTTTGTTGCAACAATGAAAAGTTCCCATAGTCTGCAAAAAATGTCTTATGAGATTTCAAGTGGCAAGACAGACAGTATTACACCTTCGGACAAAATTAAAATAGTAAGTAAATTTAACACAAATTTACTAATGACATTCTGAACAGGATGAATACTTAAAGCTGATCAGTATTGTTATAGTAAAACACAATTCTAAAGTGACTGGAATATCCAAACATAAGATGAAACCATATATTTTCTTTAGTTTATTAGTTTTGAATTTCTCAGCCTGAATGACAAGGGTTTGTTGGCTGGATTCAAGAATAGATGTCCTTTCATCTTGTTTCATAGATCATGTAAATATATTTTTCAAGTTGGAGTTTACTTGTTGAGGGTCTAGAGTTAAAACCCAGCAACTCTAACAGTGTGTATTAGTGTATGAAGCATTGGACTGGAATATATTGCTCTTCCACCAGCAGGTAACCTGACCATCATGTACCCATCTACTCCTGCCCCCACTGTAATTTTACCAACAACAGTGGTGGTACTATATGGCCCAATGGACCAATTGAACCCTTTAAGTAAGTAATTAAAGCCCACTCAACATTATTCCCCTGGTGTTCGGGCATTCATGAACAGCAGCAAAGCTCCTGCAGCTAAGTACTCAACCAAACTGGTTTCTCTGTGTGGACTGGTGATGAATCGGATTTATGGCCTCCTTAATGACCTCATTGGAACTCTGGAGAGGCCTCCACCAAGGTTTGACATTCTCTCAAAGCCTGTAACTTTTAAGCTCACCAAACCTCACACTGGAACCTGCTAACGTTACACCCTTTGCCAGCCCAAAATAATCAACTGCTACCAGTGCTGCACAGCTGCCAGCTTCTGCTTAGCCAATAGCTGTATGACATGAGACTCCTCCTTCCTGAAGGCCAAATGACTTACGTTTAGACTGTTGACACCCAATTGTTTATTAAATGGCTGTATTGCCTTGGACTATCTCTCCTACATTTTAGACAGGGTGGGTCAGATGGAAGGTGGGGCTTATGGCATTGGGGTCCTTGCACCCTGCAAAATCTGGTCCATGCCTTATAGCATCTACTGCACTGCAAACAAATTGTCAGAATGGAAATACAGCTCTGCATTACTGTAGGATCCCTGATGAGAATCTCCTCTCAAGTGTGGAGCTCCCTGCTTTTGTTAAAATAAAGACACAGAATGGTAATCTACATGAGATTGCCATCCTTGGAAAATCCAGTTCAATTGTTATATTTAAATCTGAATTTGAAATATAAAATGTAGAAAATCTATTGTTATTGCCTGATTAAATCTTCCAGGTTTGTACATGTGCAATGGAAATACGCTAGCTGTGACATCACCAGTCTGTGGAATGTGTACTTGGGATTATCACTTTTGTATTAAGGAGTGTGTGTCATTTTGAAAAAATTGCTGCTAACTTAAGCCTGTCAAAGTTGTTAATTTAAATAATCTGGTGTCTGAGAAATTCTGTGGGTTTAAGTTTAATGAAACATTGATAAATTGCTAAGGGTATTGATGAATGCTTCTAATTATGCTGAACCAAGCATCTATATATGGACACTAATACAGAAGGTATTGTTATTACATTACTGCATCACCTAATAATTGAGTTAATGAGAATGGTAGAAGTATCCTTGAAACCCAAAATGTTGCCACAAAATTGAGTGGTCCTCGAGAAATTCTAAGGAAGAGCCTTTTTGTGGTTTGTGGTGGGGGAGTGGGTTGGAAGAGAAATTATTATTTTGTGTACTGGCTACCACTGTCATTGGCCTTCATGTTACTATACGCAGCACTTCAAAATGCTGTTCTTTGATCCTCTTAAAACATTCCACTCATTGGTCTCCTTGCAGGACAACACAGAAGAGCAGCAGAGAACTGGAGGTAGCCCTCCAGTCATTGCGACATTGATGTCTGCTGAGGAGGATGCACCCAATAATCCAGGTCTTAGAATGCAGGTCTCCAAGCTACCTAGCAGTGAAATTTAATATCTTACAACCACATGACATAACACTTACTCATGTCAACTTGATGTCAGCAGGTTTTAAAGAATGATGATCAGCACAGTAGTGACTTAGAACCCGTTCACCTTGTCAGTTCCAATTTACATCTTTTACATCTCATTAATTATCATTCCACAGCTGTTAACAGGATGATGAATATTTTTCAGAGGGAGTTATCTACTGAGAATGTAACATCACCTGATTCACGCACACCTTCAGCCAGCATAAATGCACACATCGCAGAAGTCCGTAAAATGGCTACTTGTGTTGTCACGTAATGAAGTACTGTCCACAAGTGAGCAGGATTATATGTTGGAGATGGGAACAGCATTGGAGAACCCCGTAGGAGGCTAATAGCACACTGTTTGTTTGTACAAGATACAGCTTCTGAACCACCATGTTACAAATTAGAGAGAAATTGGAGGAATCCATCTCTCGTGATTGTCGCGTGTCAGACTTTTGTGCTAAATTCATTCCCATGTGCTGAGTGACCACCTGAAATGCAGTATGCATCTGAAACCTTGTATGCAGCTGAATGCATGCTAGCCCTCAGAAATTCTCTGCATGCTTGGTCTGCCATTTAAACTGCATTTAACCAACACCTCACTGCATCACTGCAGCAAGGTATTCTGCAGCTTTTCTTTAGGGTAGAGGTCCAGATGGGTCATGAGGGTCAAAATGGGAAGGCCTGGAAGTGAAAATGCCGTAGAAGTAGTACTCCATAGCTGAGAAATACTGATTGTGATTTAGTGCATTAGGAGATGAGAAGGATCATTGGATAAATGAAGCAATGTTATTAGGTTGTGTTCACCAGATGGATATATCATTTCACAAAACCTAAGTAAAGTATGTAATTATCCATCACCCAAATTATAGTTTCTGAGACAACAAACCTGTGAAAACAGCTTTGGAGTGTGGAGAGAGCAACGTAATGATTTGAGGTTTTGAAATAATTTGCCATTTAAACGAAGGTTAAAAAAACTATAAAGTTTACAACATGTGAAGATTTTATGTATCAGTTTAATGGGACAAAATAAACTCTGCATTACACCATTAAGGGCTCCCTATAGTTCATGTGACTAAGCTATGATGTTGTGTAATTTTAAGCAAAAAGATTGTAGGAAAAGAAGTCTGACTTATCACTGAGTACTCTCTACAGGAGGGTAGGATATATCTAGGGTCCAAACATGAGAGCACATACCTGTTATAAATAGAATGTAGATTAGTGTCGAACATGATTGGAATCAGTGAGCCAAATAAACAGTACTGAAGTACAAAACAGAAATTACTCAAGAAACTCAGCTGGTCTGGCATCATCTGAATGTTGGTTGCTGCTTAGTAATAATTGCTACTCCTGCAATAACCTGCACAGATTTGACTCTGCTAACTGAGATCTAAGGTCTCTTGACTTGGGCAATTGAGATATATCCCTTGCACAAGTCTGTGCATATGTGTGTAAGAGGGAGGCAGTGAATGTTTACGGTTGATGGATGGGTCGCTCATCTAACATGCTGACTTTTCATGGCAGATGTCAAACTTCTTGAGTGTCTCTGGTGCTGCACACATCCAGGCAAATGGAGAATATTGTGACGAAGATTCATGACGTCTATCATGACTTAGAAATTTGCATTCTAGGCAGCTTTAAGTTTGCTGGTTATTTCTATATTGTGTGCCTTAAGAAGAGGAATACAAGTTTCAGTTTCATTTTGAATTCTGTATGTGATCAGGGGTGTCCAGACACTTTTGTTTACAAATCTTTTAATTAGGTAGTTAAACTCTTGAGGTGAGCAATTTAGAAAAAATAAATCTAGAAAGAAAAACATGCTGCTGTTGTCTGAGGATAGGAGCCCAGTAACACAAGAAGACAGAACCATTCAGAAATGTGCTGGTGTCATTCAGAATAATATTGTGTTACAGAGAAAGCGCTGGTAGAGTTACACTCTGGACTGAAAATAAGTCCTGAGTAGCTTAAAGACCTCTAAGAGAGAGCTCCAGAAACAGAAGGCAATTGAAGAGATGAGTCTATGGAACACATTAAATAATAATAGTAAGCTGACGTTGCAGTTGTGTAAGGGTCTCAGAAAGAAATCTTAACTGAAGAAAATAAAGTCAGCTGAATGTAGAATTTACAGTGGTGCTGCCTCAGTAAGGAGCTTAGACAGATCTTTACCCCAAGGTTTGAGTGTCAATAAGTTGAGGCTAAGAAGAGTTGAATTTTTCTTTCTGATATTAGTAATAAGATGGTATTAGAGAGGTCTTGTGAAACATAATTTTGTGTTATAAACTTCTATGTTCTTTTGTAGAAAGCATGTTAGCAATCTCTTATGAACATGTTCAGCAACCACCATGTTAAACACAGGAAAAGAAAATCTATAGTTTGTCACAGCTGTAGGGAGAGAGTGAGCACTACAGATGCTGGAGATCAAAGTTGAGTGCGTGGTGCTGGAAAGGCACAGCAGGTCAGGCAGCATCCGAGGAGCAGTAGAATCGATGTTTCGTGCATAAGCTCTTCATCACGATTCCTGATGAAGGGCTTATGCACGAAACATCAATTCTACTGCTCCTCGGGTGCTGCCTGACCTGCTGTGCTTTTCCAACACCACACTCTTGTCACAGCTGCAATGATACAACAAGCAAATTCCTGATTTGTGCCTTCTAGGTTGTCAAAAAACTTTGGTGAGTCTGGAAGCTGTTACTCATGGGAACATATTCACGACTGACCTGCTGTTATGAGTCATAGAGGTGCAAACAGATCCTTCAGTCTAAGCTTGTCCATGCTGACTGCAAATCGTAAATTAATCAAATCCTATTGTAGGCTCAATGTTTAATTGGCTGGTATGGATTAACTTTCTATTTAATGATAACACCCTCCCCAACCCAATTTTGCAGGGTGAAAGTCAAGGGAGATGGTCGTCATTTGGCATTTGTGTGGAAAAATGGTACTTTTTACTTACCAGCCCAAGCCTGAATGTTGTCCAGACCTTGCTGCAATGTCAGCATATGTTGCTTCATAATCTGAAGAGTCATGAATGGAACCGCTCATGTTGCGAATAACCCCACCTCTGACCTTATGCCGGAGGTGAGATTATTGAAGCAGCTGAAAATGGCTGACCCTAGTAAACTATTGTAACGATTTATTGCACTGATGCGCTGTGGAGGCGATGTTTATGGATTATCCTTCAACAATCTTAACCATTTCTTTTGTGCTCTGTATAATTCCCACCAGTGAGAAATTTCTCCCAATTTCCATTGACTTAAATTTTGCTCAGGCTCCTTATTGCCACATTCAGTCAAATGTTGTCTTGATAAGAGTGGCAGTCACTTTTACCTTGCCTTTGGAATTCAGTATTTCTATTGTTTCGAGGCAAGGCAGTCATTAGGTTTGGAGTAGAGTGGTCCTGATGGAATGATGTGCAGGTTGCTGTTGAATAAGAACCACTTGATCGCTCTGTTGAAGACTCTTTCCAGCATATTGCTGATAACTGAGAGTTGAATAATAGGAGAGTAATTGGCTGAATTTAATTTGTCTTCCTTTATTGTGGACTGCATATAAGTGAACAATTTAAGTTTCTAGTGCAGTGGTAGTGTCCCTCTCTCTGGGCCAGGAGGCTTGGAGTCAAGCCCCACCTGCTCCAGAGGTGTGTAGATACTTTTAGTTAGCCTGTTCGGCGATGTTGTTACACATCTCTGGGACTTGACTCCAAGTGGAACATAAGGAATTTGAACTTGGGCTTACTGGCTCAGAATTAGGGGCACTACTGCTGTGCCACAAGAGCAATATTATGTCTGAACAAGTTGATGGGAAAATATCTACAACTAGACAATTAGAGTATATAGGAGAGTGGTAATGTCTTTGCCTCTGGTACAGGAGGCCGGGTTTCAAGGTGCACTTGCTACAGAGGTCTGTCTTTACATGCATGGACAGATTAATTAAAAATATCTCTAAGTATGCGATTTTCGAGACTTTGTTGTTCAGATAGTCATGTGAGCTATACTGGAACAGATTGCCTAATATTGGGGCTAGTTCTGGATCAGAGCTTCAGCCTGAGAGCTTGGATGCTGCCTGCTGCAAGAGCCCTTGTATGCTGCAGAATGCTCAGCGAACTTTTGTTATGTAGTTTCTCAAATTGGCTGGAGATCAGCATCTCTGATGGCAGGGACTTAAGGCAAAGACTGAAATAGTGTATCCCTCAACCTTTTCAAGCTGAAAATGGGTCTCAGATATTTCAGCCAGGTCTTCTATATTCTTACATGCTGGACTTTATCATCATTGACGTTCATGCAGCCTCCTCTTTCCATGAGTTGAATTGTCCAACACCATTCACCGGATATGGTAGGATTTCAAGCTTTGTTGATCAGAATTCACCAAGCTTTGCCTATAGCATGCCACTATTCCATTTTTGGCATGCATGCAGTCCCGTGTTGTAACTTTATCAAGTTGGCACCTCATTTTCAGTGCATTTACTGACTGTGTTTTTCATTCCTCATTGAACCAAGGTTGATCTTACAACATCAGCAATGGTAGAATCACAATCATATAACTAGACACTAGTCTGTGGACAATCACTTACTTGTTGTCAGCCAAAGCTTTATTTATGTACACAGCCCCGGCTGTACTTCATCAGCTTTCCAGGCTTCCACTACTGCCTGAACAAGCAATTGTTTAAACAGTCTACAGAAAGTGTCAGGTTACTTGCTTTTAAAAAGAACAGCAGTCTTTCACAATTTTTGTTTTGTTTATATATAACTGTTCTTTTCCCGTATCAGTCCACAAACAAACTTATAGAGAAGTAAAGACATACGATTTTTGCAGGACGTTCCAAATTGTTTTCTATCTCTGGTCCAAAGTCAGTTGTTGAACTTGCCTCTCTGAATCAAAAGTTTGTTGATTTAGACCTCACTGAAGAGACTTGACGATAAATTCTAGGCGTTGTTTAGTCTAATGCATTCCTGACCGATGTCTTCATTTCACTGAGATCCCACCTGGTCTCCCAGATAACTGAATGAGATCCCATAGTACTATTTCAAATAAATACAGAAGAGTTTGTTCAGATGTTCTAGTCAACGTTTATCTCTTATCCCTTATCCCAACACAAAAACACCAGATAATCTGGTGCTGTCTGTTTTTATCTGGAAATTTGCCACCAAAGTTCCTGAATTACATCAAAGGTTTTAATTGGTTTGGAGTTTTGGACATTTAGCTGCCATGAAAAACTCTATATGCATACACGATCTTCCTGAGTTTGTGAAATTTTCTCTCTTCCATTTTTATTTTATTCATTCATGGAATGTGGATGTCACTGTCTGGGTGCACATTTATTGTCCATCCTTATTTGTCCTGGGGAAGGTGGTAGTGAGCTGCACCACCAATCAAAACAAAAATTATTCAATAAAGATGGAATATTTCGTTAACATGCACATTCGGAAATATCATAACTTGGTAATTTAGTAATGTAGTTAAACATCCATATCTAAAGTACACTTGCAAATGCATATGCTCTGTCTTAAGCAAAAGAGAAAGAGAAAACAGATCTTTCTCTAGAGATTGGCTTTTTGAAAAGAAATCACTTTGGTGATGAGTTATTCTTAAAGTCAGAAGAATAAAGCATAGAATGTGCTAGAGTTTAATGCTCTGATATTCTGGCACATCTAGTCAAGTCACTAATCATGTCCTGAAGACTTGCAGGCACAGCTTGCACAGGAAATACAATCCTGAGGTGTTCTTTCAAGCTCTCTTTCAAAAGAACAAATGGATTTTACTCTGAGATGAAGTAAAGGTTTTTTTCCAGAAGTAGAAGAGATTCTCATTAGGCTTTCCTTTAACTCAGCTGACTCTCAGAATGCTTCCCTCCATCTTGAGAGATTTTTAATAAGTAATAGAATCCAGGCTTATGGGGGGAAAAAGGCAGGAATGCCTGGAGGAAAGGATAATCAGATCAGCTTTATCTAATTGAAGGTGGAACAGGTATGATGGGCTAAATGCCAACTTCTGTTTCTACATCCTATCATAACTTTCTTACATAAACCAAGAATTTCTCCAGGCCAATCACTGTTCTAAACAGCCCCAGTAGCGATTTAATAAAATCAATTATCACCAGCACTGTTTCATCTAAACTGCATGACTGCATAGACACTGGGAAACTCTACATGCATTGATCAAAGTGCTGACGTATGGCTTCTGCTTATGGAATCCGGTGCCGTGCATGAACCTTTTGAGGTCTGTTCAGTAGCATGAAAATGGAGAAGAAGTTTAATCGCGTTTCATGTGATTTCTAGAAAGTTTGGTTTCAAAAAACAAGTCTAAAAAGCCTACAGGGATCTTTTAATGACTGTTTTTCAAGAAACTACTTCAGTTATTCCCTTTTGTACAATCATTCAAACCTGGCTCTTTCAAATAATACTGAATATAAATCATCATTTTAACAGTATTAATAAATGCAATTTGATCTATACATCTACTTGTGTTTGGAACTTTATCTGGAAGAAATGGATGATCTGTGTTCTCACAACTCATCATAGGTGGTAAATAATATTTTTGACATGATAGGAATAAAGGCAGTTTTGGACTGTTCATCTCCTCTGAATTCGTATGCTGTTAGAGATCAGCTAATTCAGTACAGACCAGAGAATTATGTCTTGAAATTCCATTTATTTAATAGCTTCATTTGTAAATAAAATATGCTAGATTTTTGGAGACTTTAAGATTTAGGACCATATGGTTATTGCAGTGTGTTGCAGTACTTTTTTTATATATTTCATTAATCCTACTTAGACGACAACTAGGCTGGGTAGCTGTTTATAGTAAGAAGAGAGCTGAGTATTAGGAATCTGCAGCTAACTGTGCCGCAGCACACTTCCACTTGTTCTGGCGTAATTGAGAGATTACAGTGGCTATTTTAGTCAATGATGTTTGAATTTAAGCCTCTGTGAAATTGATTTTGGACCCTCAGCAAAAAGGGACCACATTTACAGGGCGTAATGGATCGAATTTTCAAATGATGACAGCAGCAAATATCAAGACATTCACAATTGTTACATGTCGGTATCCTCTGGAAGATTCAGTTGGTGTGCATATGTTTACCCAGGAAGTTGAAACTTGTAGTGAGCACAATTACACTGTCTATGCCACTCCAAAAATGTCTCTGACACTGACCTTAGAATTTGCAACTTGGGCTTTACTAGGTGTTTCTCCTACCATTAACTTCAGGTGTAAGGCAGTATTTAAGAGCAGGTGGTACAGAAAGGTCTAAAAACATCCATGCTGCATGTATGGATGAGAATGTTTACCTCCTCCTTCCCAAACCATAAACTATGCTTACTTTTGTTCCCTCCCCCCTCAATAAAGCATAACACTCCCTGCTCCCTCTTTGCATCGCAGATAATGCTTACCAACTCTTCCCCACCCCCCAACCTCCAAGCTTCCTTGAAGAAACCCAATGTGGGAAGAGGCCATAGTGTTGGAGGAGTTGGAGTCGGGATTGGGCATCTTTGGGATGGGCAGTAAATATTGTCACACCATGTGTGCAAGTGTGTACATTGAGAGGGCCTGGTGGTGATGTGGTATGGCTTGTGCATTGTAGGGGTGACATGCCTATTTAAAAAGACAGTAGGGCACTGAGCTGGTCAGAGTTTAAGCATGTCATTTTTTTAATGAAAAAGTGAGATAGTTTTACTTTTAATTCCATTACTCTAGTGCTCAGGCCTCTCCAGGTGTACATGAATTGATTGAAGCTTGGGTAGAAATGTAAACTCGAAAGGCCTTAGTATAAAAATAAGATAAACTCAAAATTTTAAACTTGGACATCAGTAGGAATTTCACTCTTACCATTATTTGGAAGAGCTGGGCCATTGTAATTGCCATGGAACTGGTGCGGTGCATTCAAAATATATGTAATTTACATTCCATCACAAGGTGGAGCTCCATTACTTGGGAATCTCCAAAGACTGTAGTTTGACAGTATTACAGTATCAAAAGTGTAAATTTGCTTAATTATGATAATTCTGTGTTTTGTCCTTGGACCTCATTTCTGTAATTTGGAGGGCAGATAATTGAGAGCAGAAAAACAGATAATTGCCTTGCACAGAATAAATATGTCTGTTATAATCAGAGACGGGCAGTATGTTTCCTGTACCTTCTGGCAAATGGTGAAAATTGTGATTGAAACTTTACAAATGTTGGGTACTACTTTTTGTTAATAAATAATACAGAGCTGGTTAGTTTAGATTCCTTCCGTAGTCTCAATAGTTTAACATAATTCGCAGTTTCCTTTAATATATCAAAATCTGGATCCTAATGGTCTGAAGTTACAGTTGATACCCATTGACTAGATTACAGTAATTCCTTTTGTACTCTAATTTTCATGTGACATGCATATAGTGACCAATTTACCATGATTCAGATGCACATGCTAAATTTGTAGAAGATGCACATAGAGTCATAGATTTGTACAGCACAGAAACAGATTCTTCAGTCCAACTCATCCATGCTGACCAGATATGGATAAATATAGGCCCATTTTCTAGCATTTGGCACTTAGCACTCTAAAACATTTCTATTCATGTACTTATTCAGATTTCTTTTAAATGTTGTAATTGAACCACATCCTCTGGCAGCTCATTTCATATGTGCATCACCCTCTGCATGAAGAAGTTGCCCGTTACATCCCTTTTAAATCTTACCCCTCTCACCTTAAACCTATGTCCTCTAGTTTTGGACTCCCCTCCCCTGGGGAAAAGACCTTGACTGTTCACCCTATCCATACCATTCATGATTTTATAACTCTGTACTAAGTCACCTCTCAGCCTCTGATGCTGCAGGGAAAATAGCCCCATCCAATTCAGCCTCTCCCTATAGCTCAGCTCTGGCAATGTCCTTGTAAATCTTTTCTGAATCCTTTCACGTTTCACAATATCTCTCCTATAGCAGGGAGACCAGAATTGAATGCAATATTCCAAATGTGGTCTCTCTGATGTCCTGTACCGCTGCAACATGACAACCCAACCCCTATACTCAGTGCACTGACCAATAAAGGCAAGTGTACTAAACATCATCTTCACTACCTTGTCTACTTGTGACTCCAACTTCAATAAACTATGAACCTGTACCCTAAGGTCTCTTTGTTCAGCAAAGCCTACCATTCAGCAAAGCCCCAGGAGCCTACCATTAACTGTATAAATCCTGCCCTAGTTTGCCTTGCCAGAATGCAACACCTTACACTTATCTAAACTAAACTCCCTCTATCCCTCCTCAGCTTATTGGCCCATCTGATCAATGTCACATTGTACTCTGAGATAACCTTCTTCACTTTCCACTACACCACCAATTCTGATGCAATCTGCAAATTTACTAACCATTCTGCTTATATTCACATTCAAATTATTTACATAAATAACAAAAAGCAGTGGACACAATACCGATCCTTGCAATGCACTGCTGGTCACAGGCTTCCAGACACAAAAGTAACCTTCCACCACCACTTTCTGTCTCTTACCGTCAAACAAATTTTGTATCCAATTAGCTAGCTCTCCCTGGATACAATGTCACCTAACTTTACTAACTAATCCACCATGCAGTATCTCCCAGTTTTCTTGAGCAATGCAAACAAATGAAGATGCTTAATAGCCAATGATAGAAGTTTTGAAAGTTGAAATTGATATCACCTATAATATTTAAGTCACTAAAAAGTTAGAAGAAAACAAAAATAACATGTTAAAGAAGAATATGGTAATTTCAAAGCAGGTGGAGTAGGTCCCAGTATTGTGAGCAATTAAAACTGACATGGTAACACCCCAATAGGCACTACACACTTGGTGTAAATAGTAACAGTTTCTGTCAGAGTGCTCCACATGAAATATCATAGTTTTTATGGAGGTAGTCACACTTTAGTCCGGAGAAGTGGTGTGATAATAAATCAGAAGTTCAGAAATGTTTCTGTGTTCAGGTTCAGGAGAATGTTCATGGCGTTACGATGGAGGAATGTCAGACTGCGCTTCAGAACCACAACTGGAACGTTCAAAAAGCCATACAGTACCTCAAGGTAATCGTGAGCTCCGATCCATCCTTAACCTAATTGCACCAACTCTAAATGAGAACAGTGTTGTGGTGGCTATGATAAATAAAGGCAGTGCTAGCTGTTAATTGTTAAAAGTTACTGTACTGAAAGCCCATTACCTGAAGGGTTTTGGCAAGTCGTTCCGCCTTGCATAGTTCTCATTGGGTTGAGTGGTGATCCAATTCCTTCCTATCTCTGTAAGTCAGTCCATGCATCTGTACTGTTAGCAAGTTAAGTGTTTAATGGACCTGAACTCTTTAATGGCGTTGAGCCCCCAGTGAAAACATGGTACTCCCCTAAATGTAGATAGTCTTACTTTCAGTTGTTGCACCGTGGCAGGTTCCAGCAGTCGTCTTTCTCACTGAGAGGATATAAATTCATCCTCTTGGATACAGAATTTAACTCAGCTTTAACAAAGTACGCAAGTAAGATGTTGTAAATTGAAACCACTTCATATCACTTTTCTCCAATAATGCCATTTCTCTTTAGTTTTCGTAGAGTGAGTTACTATTTTTTGTTCCTTAACATTGTGCATTCAGAGCATTGATCAATTTCCTTGCATCACTTCTGTGTCGAAACAACTTCTGATTTGGAAAGCTGCAAAATTTTTGCAGTAGTGGAGTTGGTGATGCTAGGTGTAGGGTCTGGTTGTCCCTGCTCACCTGGTAGTAGTTTGCAACCACTGGAGGAGTTTGTGCTAAGTAGATCACAAAGACTCTTGTTCAAACTCTTGTGGTGCCAGGGCTATTGGTGCTGCAACTAATGAAGCCTGCTCTTTGGAAAAGACTATGGAGAAGAGGAACTGAATTTGTTAAATGCACTGTGCTTTGACTTTAAAATCTAATTTGGTCCATCCCAGCACCAGATTTATCTGGTTTTGAAGTTACATAGACACATATAAGCTGAGCTAATGTGTGGGATGTGATTTCTAATCTGTTGACCGTGGCTTGACAGCAAATAAAGTGTCTGTACTATATAGGCTGAATTGTACAGGTGAGAGCTTGTATTCAAGCTACACAATCACAAATGACAGCAGAAGCTTAGATAAAGGCACCTGGCCAAGAATGACTCACCTCAACTGCTTCCTTAAAAAAGGATAAAATTCATTCATCTTGAAGAATGAGAACCATAATCATGCAATTAATGGATAGGGTAAATAGACAAAGTCTTTTCCCTAGGGTCGGGGAATCCAGAACTAGAGGACATAGGTTTAGGGTGAGAGGGGAAAGATATATAAAAGACACCTCAGGGGCAACTTTTTCACACAGAAGGTGGTACATGTATGGAATGAGCTGCCAGAGGAAGTGGTGGAGGCTGGTACAATTGCAACATTTAAGAGGCATTTGGATAGGTATATGAATAGGAAGGGTTTGGAGGGCTATGGACCGGGTGCTGGCAGGTGGGACTAGATTGGGTTGGGATATCTGGTCGACATGGATGGGTTGGACCGAAGGGTCTGTTTCCATGCTGTACATCTCTATGACTCGGCTTCGCATGTTGCATAAATTTTGTTTCCTAATTTAACTTGTTTTGTGGACCTGAGGGCACCTGGCGAAGATGGTGACATCCACATCCCATGAATGAATAAGAAGGAAAAAAACATTTAAAGTAAATTCAATTATAAAGGTTTCAATTATGTGATTAGGTTAGCTCTTAATATTCCTTTGTGAATGTCTGTGCTATTATGAAGCTATTCCAATGGCTAATCTTCAAAAAGTGAAATTTCCTCCAGTAAGGGATTTAAAAGGTGTTGATGATATGAAGCAGCACAGAGAATAATGTGTAATCTGGTAATCAGGGAAACAATACTGGAAACAACTTTTAATATGAAGCTTCTCAATGTCTTTTCTATTGTCTCATCCTTCCATGATATTCTTCACTTACTGACAAGATATTCTGTTTCTACTGGAAGATTTATTTCAATTATAGAACTGATAAAGCTTTGTTCACTCATTCTAAAGGGCCTTGTAGTGTCTGTAGTCGATAAAGCTGTGCTGGAGTTGTACAGACAATAAATGCAAGAATATGGTGGAATTTACAGGTGGTGATCGACAAACAATCAAGCATGGGCAACCGACATTGAAATCTTAGGGGCAAACTTGAACTTTTTTTTTGTGAGCTCACCTGTCAATTTCAAGGTGATATATTTTTTAAGAACCCTTCTGGAGAGTTTCTCGATGGCTACTTTTGATGTTCAGTGGCTAGGTTTAGTTTTTGGTGGCTCCTTTTTAATTGTGACTAGCTTATTCATTAGTTGGGGCAACCACTTATTAATAGTACCATCTGTATGTGTTTGACATACGGACATTTAAATTTGCACTGAAACAGCATTGAAGGAATCCATCGATATCCTCCGCTATCAATTCTCCGTCAAACTCGGCCACAACGTACAAGGAAAACATTAATTCCTTAGATACCATGGTAGTTAAATTAGCACATAACAATATACATTAGCTAGCAGCAAAAGTATGTTGAAAGTAACGGAGACACACTTACCTACACAAAACCATCCCCTTAAGTGTACTTTCCACAGACTGGTGAGATTGTAGCTAATGCATTTTTATCTCACTTGGATGACACTAGTACATGTTAACCAGGCAGCAACCCTTTTGTTCCATTTCAGATCTCAATCTCAAATTTAAATTTGAGTAAATGAAATATTAATTTTAATATTATCCCCAATAGTAGTTCCTGAACATATATGACCTTAAGTTAGAGATTCCTCATTAATTTGCAAGGAATTTATCATCTCAGTGAATTCATTTTTCCCCCTCTCCTAGTTACTGAGTATTTCTTTGACAGGTTTAAAACTGTTCCTTTTATGCAGTATTTATTTTCCCTTGCAGCTTACCTTTTCCTCTTTTGCAGCTGTGCTGCTTGATCCTCTTGCAGCTGCCCCTGTCCCTATTTCTTGCAACCTCCTCCCTCTAATTGCTGCATCCATAATATTTTCCGAATAGGTTGAACAATTATTCTGTCTGGGGTTGAAGACAAGAAGTGAATGTCAGAAAATTCTGGAAATGTTTGACTGGAATCTGGAATTAGCCAGTTGCCACCTGCTAGACACTTACAGTACAGCTCGACACAGGTATGTGATACTGACGTATGCCTTCTTTGAAATTTTTGTGTTCAAGTTGTTGATATGAAATGGTGAGGAAGAATATTTTCCAATCCTTAGGGTAGAAAAGTGGAACAGCTGGTAACACATTAAAATCCTATCCTTATCCCAGTTCCCTGTTTCCTAAAGTGAACTGACAAATTATGTTTAGGGATAGGTCAATAGAAATGCAAATGCAAACATTTAAGAGATAATTTCAGTATACACAAAATCTATATTCTAACAAGAGAAAATTCTGGGAGTAGGATGCACCATTTGCAGTTAAAAAATAAAGTTAAAAATTGTATATCTTTTTAAAAGTTTGATACTATGATTGGTGGCAGGTCAGAAGATGACAGACTAGAAAAAGCAATGAAGACTGACCAAAAAAATTATTGAGGGGGAAAAATAGAGTACAAGGGAAAGCTAGCTAGAAATATTTTTTTAAAAATTGAAAGTTCATATAGACGCTTTAAAAGGATCAAGAGTCGAGAGTGTGGTGCTGGAAAAGCACAGAAGGCCAGGCAGCATCCGAGGAGCAGGAAAATCGACATTTCGGGCAAAAGCCTTTCATTAGGCTTTTGTCTGAAACGTCGATTCTCCTGCTTGTTGGATGCTGCCTGACCTGCTGTACTTTTCCAGCATCACACTCTCAACTCTAATCTCCAGCATCTGCAGTCCTCACTTTAGCCTAGTTAAAAAGGAACAGTTAAGAATGTGAATATTGGTTCTATAAAAAAGTGAGTCTATGAGGTAGAAAATAAAGAGACGACTAATGAATCTAACAGTCATTGCGTTGGTCTTCATGTAAAAGATACGATGACATCTCAGGAATAGTTGTAATTAAAGAAATGGGAAGAAGGAAGTCAAAAAAAAATATAATGGTGAAATGTTACTGAATAAATTGTTGGATTGTTGGGGGGCTGGGGGCAACATGTCACATGCCATCATGGAGTCATGCTGACAGCCACAGAATTGCCAGCAGTATTCCCTCATATATAATGCCCTATCATTGAGTCCCCCTTCACTTGGCCCGAATGGACATAAAATTGAAGTTTCTTCCTAAAGGGCCTGAACTCAGCGTGCTTACAGGTCTGCTCAGGTTCGTTCTCTAAAAGACCTTCAATTTTTAGGTCTTTGCTGTTTATTCAATGGGCCCAAATGCACCTGAACAGACTATAGTGGACCCAAAAATTGGAATACTCTTTATCCGAAAATCCATTGGTCCCAAGGTTTTTGAGTAAAGGATTCCCAACCACCTGGAATGGATGGGGTGTCTTGTAGGATAAGATTGGGCAAGCCGTGCTTGTATCTGCTGATATTTAGAAAAGTAAAAACTGAAACATGTAAGACTCAGTAGGGCCTTGATAGGTGGATTTGGAAGGATATTTCCTTCTGTAGGAGAATCTAGAACTAAGGATCTACGCATACAAATAATCTACATTTATGACAGAGATAAAGACATTTTTTTTCTCAGAAAGATGTAAGTCTTTGGAATTCTCTTCCACAAAGAGTGGTAGAAGCAGAGCATTTGAGTATTTAAAAGGCAGAGGTCGATAATTTCTTGATCATTAACAGGGTGAAAAGTCATAAGAGTTAGATAGGAATGTAGAATAATGAGATCTTACTAAGTAGTGGAGCAGGTCTGAAAGCACCTAATTCATATGTCCTTATGTGTTTTTATCTATTCTATTGAGACCAATCAAAAATATGTTGCACTATACTTTGTGTTATGCAAAATTAATATGAAAGCATGAACAACACAACGTGATACAGCAGGTAAGGTTCTGTGTTCACCAAGCCATTTTTAGGGTGCAGAGGTGTAATGCAATAATTAGTGAAAATGTCCCCATTTAACCTCCAGTGCCACACAAGGTTATTATTTCCCAAATGTTTTGGTATCAGCCCAGATATATAGATTATTTAAGCATTATTTAGCTGCATTTGCTGTCATTAAATCATCATGCCAGCTATTTGAATAGGTGTCATAATCTTTAAATGGAATAAGGATTTAATGTACAATGTCTACACAACTGAGAGTGATTGAAGTATTTGCAAGATGAACTAACATTATTTTATCGATTTACAGGCGATAATTAGTTCTCAGTGGAGAAAATGAACTGAAGACATCACTGATTTATTGCCCCAGTACCTGTCTTGTGTTGTTGGGTTGACTAAATATTGACCCGCAAGTGCCAGAAAGAAGAGGTATGAAATGTCCATCACTGAGTTCAACTCTCACACTGGCTGTGCATTCTGATGGTACTGTGAGATGGAAGTCAATTTCTGAAATGACAGTATTCTTCAAAAGCAACAGGTTATTTGTTTTGTTTTGATGAAAATATTTGTAATTTTATGGCATACTATAATCCAACAGCCTGCTGTGTGTACATATATATATATTATATATATATAAAATTATATATAAATATATAATATAAATTTTATTTGAAAACTTGTTGACAGTAGATTACAGTTGTGTTTATATTTTGAATTTGTCGTATTGGATGTTTTAATAATTATTTAATTTGCTTTCCTAAAAGACAGTTGAATGATTCAGTTTAATGTTCTGGATTTCCTATTAAGGTAAAGTTTATCCATTTTAAATACATACAGAAATTGCAGCCTTTTAAAAGCCATCAACACTAGTTCACCGAAACAAAGTTTGAATTAAGCCAGTTATTCTAAATGTGTCAAAGTATTTTCTACTTCAGTATGCTCAATTGCTTCTTCCTTGCTGCTGTTCTGAAATAACCTGTAAGTTAGAATAATAGATTTAAGACCTCACATAATTACAGTCAAGTTTGGGTTTGTTCCCTATCCCCATTAATCAGAGAGTAACATTCTGAATGCCATAATTTCAAGTCTTGGAGTTCTCTAATAACAATAAGTTTAGCTTTTTATCTGTTCACCAGGTGCAGCATTGGTGTTTCTAGCAGTACAGAGAGTAATAATGAGACAAGGTACATGAGTAAAACTTGGCAGCAATTGTGGAAAAATCTATACTGCATTTTGCTGACCCATTCCATTACCTCAAGGTGTAGCAACATTGTCTTGGGGAAAATTATAGAGGACAGATTAAATTTTGGAGGTGGTTGATTTCATCTGTATTGTAACTGGTGAGGAAAATTATTCATTCATTTTAGTTATGAAAACCAGAATAGTTGGGTTGGGGAAGCAACTAACTCAAGTTGATCATTGTTTATTTTGTGGTGTTACATAGGCACTCTAAAATATGGCAAATCACATCTGCAAAATGCAGCTAAATTTCTGGTTTTAATTTTATTACTCAGATATCCCTCCTTCCATACAGATCAAGTGATTTATTGCTTTCAGTTTATAAATACATTAGTCATTAAAAGGTGGTGTTCTCATTCTTGGCATCTGTTTGATTTTGAAGTGAGTTTTTGCCTCCTTATTCTATCCTTCACGAAGCCCACCAACATCCAACTTTGCAACCTCGCCCACTTAAACCCTTCTGAGACTGAGAAACTTATCCATGCTTTTATAACTTCCAGATTCAACTACTTCATGGTCTCCTGTTAGACGTCTATCTTCCAAACAAAAAATCATTTTCAAATTCTGCTGCCTGTGTTATGTCATGAGCCAAGTCTCATTCACCCATTATGGCTGTTCTTAATTATTTACATTCAGTTTCAGTCTCTGTTTCCTGATTTCAAATGATTTCTATGATCTGTTAGGTTTGTAATCCCTCCTCATTGTTCTGAGTTTAAATTCAGTTCAAAACTGAAAAAAATGGTATTATACTACAAAATCTTAATTGCAATTAATTTGTAGAAAAATCAGTCTTGGCAACCTGTATCAATGTCAAAAAAACTGTTGTTGGAGTAACAAAGGATATTGTGAAATTCCCCTTATGTTTAAGTTAATTATCCGTCCAGTATTACAAAGGTGCATGTTGCAGATGCAGCATTCCTATGGGCTAGAAACGTATCCTTCTGAAACTGCAAGAACAGTGGTTCCTCTTTTCAGAGATAGAAAATGGGATTTTCCAGTTTTGTAGTTTTTAAGGTCCTCTATTGTATAGCTGAGAGATTGAATGAACTAGAAGCAAATTTTTATTATGGATCTGTTCTAAATCTAGCTTCATTTTAAGCGTGAGGAATTGAGGAAGTGAAGTTTTAATCACACAATAGTTTGACCTTTTGCTGGGAGACCTTTTGAGTAGGTACAGATTTCAGCCCATATTCTCAAATCAATCTAACTTGCAGTTTCTGCAGGTATGACTAAGCCTGTATTATAGTTTATGTGGCCAAAGTAAAACTCAGTATCCTGGGCATCACCGCAGTCTGAAGGAAGCTGTATGTGCTTCAGAGTTCCAGTTTTATTTTGTGTATCATTAATTTTATCGGTTAGATTCAAACTGGGAGCAGTGTGGTATTCTTTTCATCCTGACAATGGCAGTAACATTTGTGCTAGAATCAAAATTAAAGCAAGATTCCTAGTCTTTAATAGATTCTAAGATAATATCAATTAAATATGCTCCGTAGCTGGGCATATGCTCTTAATTCTATTTTGTAAAGTATCTAATATCATTTATCACCATTCTAATCCCACAGCAAGTCACTCTTTGAATTCTTATGTGAAAGGAAAGCTGCATTTTAGAAGTAGGAAAAGGTCTTGCCTTGTTCAAAGGGTTACTACACCAAACAAAGGATAGCTGAAGAGCACAATATTTGCACAATAGGCTGCAGCGCAATATTTGCACCTCCCACCCCCCCTCCCCCTTAGTAAATGATCTTCAATTTCATTGGAGTAATTCCACAGCCCTGTTAAAATGCATTGACCAACTGAGGAGTGGATCAGGGAGATGAGACAAAACATCACACTTTATAATGTTTCATCGACTTTTTCGATGATGCATCTCCCACTTGGTGCCACATATTGTTTCATTCAAGTAATTAGAACAGCCCAGTCTTGAACATTAATTGTTTTCATCACATCAAAAATGTTATTGCAAAATCAACAATCCAGCTCCAATTAAACCTATACTTCAGAGTTCAAAGTCAACTTGATTCATTTTTCATGCTGAATTTCAAGTTATTGACTGATAGCCAATAATGCCAGAGTTGCTAAAATGTTCTCTAAAACCAGAACACACACTCTAACTTTTTCATCAATGGGCTAGATAGTATGAATAATATGCACTTCATTGCATCTCATTTAACCTTCCTCCATTAGCATTATATCTGATAATGCCCAAAATAAGTGGTGCTGGAGAATGACTGACTGACTGCATTGGTCAGCTTTGGACCTAAAACTGCCAGCAAGTGTCTTTGTAAGAAAAGTAGTAAACAGAATCATTTGGCAAATAGTCCACATGAGTGATTTAAAGATAAATGTTGCTGTCATGCACAACTCTGGGTTTTAAAGCAGAGATACTAGCAAAGATTAGATTTAATGCCATTATGTATGGATATTGTGTTGGTGCTGGGGACTTCTGAGAAACTGAATACTGCACGTTTGTATAAAGTTTATTTTTCAGTCGTTTTGATGGGAGTCTGGTTGTTGCATGTCTTGTACTCAGTATTGCTTGGATTGCAACATTGTAATAATGCTACATTTGAGAAAAAAAATGTTAGTGTTAACTCAGGTCTGGTTGGATCCTTGCAAAACAAATAAAACTTGTGTATACTGAAACCTGAGGTAATTCCCTCTGTAATATAAGAACCGTATTGATGTTTTGCTTTGAATCCTTTGAATATTTGTAAGGACTGTACTATTCATGATAGACTATATCTGTACAATTTCACTGTAGCATCCATCAAAATAAGACTAAGGCTCACTGTTTTTAATTAAAAAAAGGGCATTAGTACATTGCTGCTATGTTTCTCCCATTTCACTTTCTCTTTGGATTGCTGTTTCATGAGTCTGTGTATGAAGAGCATCCATACTTAAAAGTTGGCCATGTTGAACCTGATACTGATGCCCGTGACAACAGTAATAAATAAAATACCATATCAATACCTATAACAAGGTATAGGTGTAAGATATAAGAACTTACCTTATATGTCAGTCCTTCCAGAATAAAACTATAGTATCAGCGTGTTTTTCTCCCTGATCAGTGCTGGCAATGGAATGTCGGCTACATAAAAAAAACATCAGTGAAAAGATGTGAGCAGGGAAGGAGAGAAAATAATTTAGTGCTGCTTAGCAGAGATATTAGTTTGCTTTGACCAATCCAAAGAAAATATATAATATGGTGAGAAACACAATAGCATGTTCAAAGCATTGTATACATTGTTGTTTTCATAAAATAAAAAGTTTATTTCTGAAATAAATGAATATATGGATTCTATTTTATTCCTATTATATTCACTAAACTTACTTTCTGCCCAAGCCCGCAAGAAGGGAAATATCATTTATAAATGCATATGCACAAATACAAGTGTTAGAACAATTGAGTATTAGTCAAGATGTGTTTCAACTGATTTTATACAGACTACATGGACTGGAATTTTAAAATGAATACTTGTCTTACAAGAGTGCTTTGGGTGAGATGTTAATATAACGTTCTGATGTTGTTCATCTTATTTTGGTATGTTTAGTTTTATATATTAATCTAACTGTTTTAGAATACAAATCCACCAACCATATTTTTTAGAACAATAGTTTTGTTGTTTAATATAAAACCAGACTTATTCAATAAAGATACAACGCATATTAACACAGCTTCTAAAAAGCTGTGTCAGCATATGCTTGTATAAATACCCTAAAATGCACACATTCAAGAAAAAATAAATACATTTTCTCTGCAGAGATCAACTCTACGAAGTAACAATAACTTAGCCAAGTAACTGTTACTTCATGGAGAAAAATAATTTCTGATATAAAGTTTCCAGTTGTTGCTTGGTATGGTGGCCTGGCACGTGTAGATGGGTACCACTAGAAACGTGCAGTGGTAACTAGAATCTTTTCAGAAGCAATTCATTTAGCAGATATCAAGAAGAAGTTTTCCAGAATCATCTTGGAAAAATAGCCCCATTAGCTTTCACCTCTGACTGGATTCTCAAAAGATTTTTCAAATCAGGTGAAAGAAGACAAGTTGAGTGACTTCTTTCAGCAGGCAATGCACCAACGGAACTCAAAATATTGTCAAATAGTCATGACCCCTAACAGCTATAAACTCAGAAATATGACCTCGAGTAAACAAGTCCAGTTAGTTTAAAACATGTGATTCTGGTGTCTTTTTCTAATGCAAGTGATTTATTAATAGAAGTGCTTTCATAACCCCTCTACCCTGGAGGGATAAAGACCATATAGCCATTCGGCCCATTGGGTCTACTCCTCCATTCGATCTTGTTTTTCAACCCCATTCTCCTGCTTTCTCTCCCTAACCTTTAACTCCCTTACTAATTAAGAACCAATTGCAGTTTTAAAATTTGTTTAGTCACCAAATGTGAATGTGGAACAGGTATAGACCACTCGGCCCTTCGAATTTGCTTCACCATTCATGAAAATTATGGCTATTCTGATTTTAACTTCAGCTGTATATTCCAACATATCTGTTTGTTCTTTCATCCTCTTGGTAATCATGAATCTGTACCTCTGCCTTAAAAATATTCAAAGATTCTGCATCCACTGCCTCTTCACAAAGCAAATTCAGAAGTTTTCTATCCCCTGGGAACATATTTTCCCTTCGTCTCTGCCTTAAATGGATAATCCCAAGTTTTAGATTCTTCCAAATGAGGAAACATCCTCTCAACATCCAGCCAGTCAATTCCCCTCAGGATCTTATGTGTTTCAATTAAGTCACTTTTGACTCGTCTAATCTCCAGAAGATACAGGCCTAGCTTGTTTAGCTTTCAAACAAAAACTGTAAATTGCACATGTTTTTATGAAATCTTTAAATGTAATTAATACATTTATATCTGGTACCACGATATTCAGGTAATTCAAAGCAAAGTTAAATAGACAAGTTGCCAGCAATTATGTTTTTTCCTGCAATGTGGATAATTTGTCATAATAAATGTTAAAATATATTGATTGAATTTGCACCCTGTTTGAATCTGAGGCAAGGGAGTTATCATTTATGAATACATAAGTATAATTAGAAGTGTTAGAAATTTGAGTATTAAATTATTAATGCAATAATAACTGCCATTCTGTTTGTTTTTAATTTTTCCATAAAGGCTCTGAGATTACAGTGAGCATGTACCAATGTCTCCCTCTACCTGTGGCAGTTATGCATGTTTTAAAATAAAATGAGATGGTAATAATCCCAGGGTTTCTTGTTCCACTGTAGTGTATCTCTTTTAATGTTGATTTAGCTTTTTTAAAGGAAACCTAGTGTCTTCTCTATGTCCAATCCATCATGTTAAAATATGACTGCACCTACCACCAAGTTAGTAGTGTACAGTATTACCTTTTAGGGGCTTAGTGAAATTTGAGGCACTCAGAACCAGTTCCTTGACCAAAATTGTTTTCTGCCTTTCAAAAAATGCTTAGCAGTGTCCTAACTATATTATTTTGGCTTTCCTTTGTAGCAAAGATGTCAGTGAAACAGCTGTATTACTGAAGTTTGACACAACCTTGTGGTAGAAGTTATCCATCCCCAAAAACCTTGTGATTTCTTATTTAAGTCTTTGAACTGAGAATTCCATATATGTTTGTAATTTGTTGTTCTTAACAGCACTTGTCCTTGCTATATTTTATATCTTGGTAAGATTACCTACAGTTTTGCAAATTCACTTTTGACTGGGTTCATCACCAAACCAATTGTAATTATCTGAACAGAGCTTCTGGCTGTTCCAAGTGGTTCTTCCAAGAATCACTGTTACTATCATATCTTTAAAGTAGGTCATGCAGTTAGGAACTAAGACAATGTGTTGGTTCATTAGTCTCTGGAAAGTTGTTGGGGCATTTTCTAGCCTGAATGGTCTCAACCAGAAATTGATTTAACGGCCTCAAATGAGAAAGGCCAAATTTCTGTATTCATGGTGTTAAAGGAACCAGCCAATATTCATGTAACAAATCCTTTTTGGGAAGAAATATGTCATGGCCAAATTTGTAAATGCAATCTTCCAACAAGGAACTGTGAAGGTGTCTACATGACTATACAACATGACTAGAGAACTCTAGATGCTTTGACTGGATTTAATTAGGTTGCTTCCCAATGTGTAATGGATTTATAAAGGTTTTGAGGCAAAATGGTAGAATCTCTAACTCTGAGCCAGAAAGTTGGGGTACATGTTCCAGCAATAGGTAAACAGGAGAGGAGTAAAGGTGCAGAACAAAACGTTGATCTGCAGTGAGGCTAGCAGCCAAGTGACAAAACAAATCACAGTGTGTCACAAGTGCAAGGAAAACAACTGATTAGTAAGTAGGATTGGTGAATATTTCTAGCCGTTAAAATTCTTTAAGGAGGTAACAAGAAGCCAAGATGAAAGGGAGCCAGTAGATCGAAGTTCAGTTCTGATGTAGGTTTACAGGACTATATATGTTAACTCAACATTCTCTCCACAGATGGTGCCAGACCTGCTGAGTTTTTCCATCAATTTCTGTTTTTGTTGCAGTAGATCTAATATATTTGGATTTTCAAAATGCATTTAATGGGCTATCACACATAAGGCTACCCAATGAGATGGTGTAGTGGGTAGTATACTAGCAAGGATAGTGGATAGACTAACTAATAGAAGGCAGAGAGTTGGATAAGGGAGGCATACCACGATGACAACCTGGAGTGGTAATGTTCCAGAGGGAGTCAGTGCTGGAGCTGCAATTATTTACTATATTTTTAATGGCGTGGATGAGGTCAGCGACTATTATAGCCAAGTTTGCAGATGACACAAAAATAGGTGGGAAGATGACTGGTGAGGATAACCTAATGATTCCTCAGAGGGATATTGACAGATTAAGCGAGTGGGCAGAATCTTGACAGATGGAACGTAATGTGGGAAAATGTAAGGTCTGCACTTCAGCAACAATAATAGAGGAGCTAAATATAACTTAAATTGAGAAATACTGCAGAAAGGTGCAACACGGCATTGGGAGTCCTCGTGCATGAATCACAAAATGTTAGCATTCCACTTTAATGGATAACAGGCAAGGCAAATGGAATGTTGGCATTTATTTCAAAGGGAATGGAATATTAAAATGGATAGATTTATTAGTATTATACAGGTCACTGGTTAGATCACACCTAGAGTAATGTGACCCATTTTGGTCCCATTATCTAAGAAAAGATGTACTGACATTGGAGGCAGGTCAGGGAAGGCTAAATCTGTTGTTTCTTGGTATGAAAGGACTGTCTTGAGGAGAGGTTGAGTAGGTTGGGCGTGTATTCATTGGTATTTAAAACAATAAGAGGCAGCCTTATTGAAACATGTAAGATTCTTAAAGAGCTTACTAGTATAGATGGTAGACTTTCCTAGTGGGAGAGTCCAGGACCAGCGGGCATAATCTACAAGTAAGGAGTCATCCAGTTAAGATAGAAATGAGGAGGATTTGTTTTCTCTTACAGGGTAGTGAATCTGTAGAATTCTTTACTGCAGAGAGCTGTAGGGGCTGGGATTGCTCAATACCTTCAAGCCTGAGAACAGATTTTTAATTAATAAGGGAATCAAGGCTTTTGGGAAATAAAGGTAGGAAAATGAGTTGAGGATTATCAGATTAGCCATGGTCTCATTGAAGGCCAGAACACACTTAATGGTTGAATGGCCTACTTCTGTTCCTGCATCTTGCCTTGGAATTGTCTTGACCTTCTGCACCATACACACTATCACTGTCTGGGTGGTATGGTCTTCAGAGGGTCGGTGTGGTCTGCATCCACACAGTAGGGATTCTATGATCTTCAGAAACTTAGTAACAGCCAAAGCTATTTTGATTTAATAATGCAGTAGAACCTGGTGCTCTTCCTTTTATTCTTTTCCACTTATGGTTCCCCATTTCCAATTAAACATTATTGGTGTTCAGTATCTTGAGAGAACCTGCACTTACATGTTTTTGACCAAGTTGGGAGGAGTGCACAGAACCTCTGCATGGGCCATATTATGAATTCATTGGTCATATTGGAAACAAGTAAAACAATCATATGCATTCCCTACATTAGACAAAATAAAAGGATCCATCAACCATTTTTCTTTATTGATTTGTTGTAAAACAAAACTTTCAATTTATTAGTTTTATAATACAAATCCAACTGCCAAGTTTCTTCAACTCAATATATTTTTTAAAATTATGTGACAAGATTTATTCAATGAAGATGGCAAACTAATTGACACACCTAGATTTTAATGTGCAAGTATATAAATATTTACCCTTCCAAATAGCCCAAACAGCACACAAACAACACAGTCCTGGACAAAGAGAGAAAAAAAAATTCTGCAGAGTCATTATGGAAAAATCTTTGGGCAATATGATTGAGGTTTTGAAGGCAAGATCTTGAAGGATAAGGTTTGAGTTGTTCACATGGTTGTCAGTCTGCCATTCTGTCAACTGTAGACTGGTGTCACCAGACATAGGCAATTGACTATTGTCTCATTGGCAAATGCACTAGCTCAAAAAATGCAATATTTACAAGTCCTCCAGTTGCTTTTCAAGAGGATGATTCGGATTCACAACATCAATGACTTGAAGAAATAATAGGAGATTACATACTCAAGTTTGTTGATGGCAGAAATGATAATAGTTGCACAAGATTTCAAAAGGATATTGATAGTGGGGAAAAATGGAGTTGTGTTGTAAAATGCAAGCAATAAGCTTTGATCCCAAGAAAGATAGAATATTTTCCAAATGGTTAGAAGTGACGAACTTGAGGTACAGAGAAATGTACTGAATCTGTTAATAGTGAAACACTACGTTTAGAATGGTTTTGGTCAGTATTAGCTTTCCTTTTATTTCCTGAAATTTTCTTTTCTGTCAGTCAACAATCTAACTTTTGCATCTGCTTTTGTATTTTTGTCCTTGTAATCACAGAATGTGTGGAATCATCAATATCGTCTCTTTCCTAATAAGAGGGAATGTAGTAATCCTGTCAATGAAGCTACAGTTCACCCAATCTAGAGTGGTTTCCCATCTAACACTGGTTTGTGTTGAAACTGATAGGATGTCCCAATAACATCAGTTAAAAATAAAGTTCGTTTAAAAAGTAAATGCTAGTGCACCAATGTCAGTGTCATGAGATTCGACTTCATATTACTGGTATCAGCATTTTGTGGCGATACATCATTCTTTATTCTGAATTAAATAATCTGACAAAGGTGGAGTATCCAATCGTTTTGTTGGTTTTCTGAAAAAGATTTTGCCATCATGTTCTGGAAAGAAATGTACTTAACGTTTCCTGTTTAGTTGCTGTCTCTTTTCCAACACTGGTTAAGATTTCAGTATATTAATGAAGAAATGTATTTAACAGGAATGTATAAATGTATTTATAACAATAAATACAAGCTGTTCCCACTGAAAACACCCTAAATTTTGGATGGAAAATCTTCCAACTATTAAAGGAAAGTGAACTAAAGGGCAGTAAGTTAGTTAGCTAGTACAATCTCCCGCTTACTACTGTGAATATTATCATTGCTTTATTGTTTTGCTTTAATCCATATTTAATAATTAACAATTGTTCCTACTAAACAAAATTGTGTTATTCTTCTAGATTTGAAGATACAGCTTTAATCAAGGTGGAGAGTTTTAGTGGATGTTATCAACTTAATCCTGGATTTGAGCACAACCATTAACAAGGGGTATTAATTAATTTTATATCAGTCAATGATGTTGGGCATATAAGATATGAGAGTAGTGCAGTAAAACCGACTTTAATTAGGTTTAATCAAAGGGATCAAGAGGTATAACCTATATACCTCTCCACTTGGATTTTGCAATAAATAAGGGTCCAGACAATAACAGACAAAAGGCAAACTAGAAAGACTGGATAGTCCCAACAATATCAGACAATTCATCCTTGCCTGCAACATGGAAAGCCATGTCGGTTTGCAGCTGAGTGCCACCGCTGTATTAGGACATGCAAGAAATGCCTCGAAGTAAGAAATGGCCATCTTGGATATAAAATAGAGAAACTGACAAAGGGAAGTAATTTGAGCAAAATCTTTTGAATAGACTTAATTCTTTATTTATAAATTTGTATAACATAACCTTGATATTGAATTTCTACATTAAAAATTGCATAATATTTAAATGATTTGATTTCAAACCTATCAAAAGAACTCCTCTAAGCCCCTTTATAAAAATAAATTCCATTTTGCTTTGTTAAAGCATCCTTGAACATTGAACTGATCTTTCTTAACAAGAGTTGTGTGTGAATATATTACATTTGCATTTAATTTGATTACATGTTCATATGGCTTAGCAATTTTACACAAACATTGCCAAGAAAAATTGTGAAATTTTTTGATTTTAATACAAATAACTGAAAAAAAGCAATTATGTAAGTGTGATTTTTTTCTTTGTTCGATTGTATTATTTTAGCTAAATGCTTTCAGTTGAATTCCTCATTGTTACGTTGATGGTTTAAGAATATTCATTTTCAGTGACCTTTTATTGATTTTCTCAAGAGAAAATTTGGTTTGCATACAATTGATACAGTAGTTGCAATTTCAGTATATCATTAGAAGAAATCCTATGTTCTAAAGAATTAGTCATAGAAGCAGGGTATATTGTTGTAATCTTCATTTCCAAAAGCGTTCCTTTTGTGCATAAGGTCATGGAGTTACAGAATACAGTACTAGGTGTAGAATTTTCTGTTGTTTTGCTACAAAAAATGATATTTTGAGTTGATTAAACAAGTATACAGTAACTAAGTCAGTTCATTATAACTAACTTAGCTAATACATATACATTTTACTTGGTTTCTATAACAATTGCTCAGGCAGAACAGCCAAAGAGAGGACAAAATGACAGCGAGTGAAGAAGAGTGGAATTAGATCCACAGAACAGAATGATTTTTAAAAACAAAAATGGATGATTTTCAAAAACTTTTTTTCAACATTTGAAGTGCTTTGATTTGATTGATACCTAATCTAATATCTACTGGTGAATATCAGTAGAAAGGATTAGTTGAGCTCCCATAGTTTTTGTACATGTGGAAGCTGGACTGATACTTTTATTGTGTGGAAAAAACAAGGGATCTGACAGCTCTCATGATGATGTGTAAAAATTGCAGCTTAAAAATCTGTGGGACTTAATACCACCACAGAAACAATCTCTCCATGCTAATTTCTGTTTTTTTCCCCAGGGCCTAGTTGTTGCTGACAAGGTTGCATTTATTGCCTATCCCTAGTTGCTGTGAGGGGATGAATATTGTCCTTGAGCTTCTGGGGTCCGTGTGTTGACGATAAATACCTAACTTAGATGTAGTCTTGGCAGGAATGATTTCATCCTCTATCATCACAAAGCTGCAGGTATTCAGGAATGACAGTGAGCAAAGGTGTGCAAGTAGGAAAGTGCAGTATGAACTTATGAGCCATGAAGTTGTGACAAAAACAATTCTATTGACAGCAGGAAATCCAAAGACAGTGACAGAAGTATGGGACAGTTTGGAAACATTAGCACTGAGAGGAATGTCGATAAGTAGTTGAGTAAAAGGGACCAAAGGAACATTGGTAGACCTAATGAATGCAGATCAACACAAATAAGTAAAGGTTTACTTTTAAACAATATGACCCAGTCAGCTTAAAGGTGTGGATGGAACTCCAATGACAGGTGAGAAAAGATAATGAAAAGTTTCTTTTATGTTCATTATTGAAATATTAAAGGAAATAAACCTGTGTAATCATACATATTTCATAGGTCATCTTGAATGTAAACTGGGAAGAATTTAACAACAGTAGAGAAAGTGTGGGTTGAAAGGTAAGAAGTACTGTACAGCATAGCTGGTGATTAGAGGTTGAATTATCACCAGCTATTGTGGTTAGTGGATCAATGTAAGATGGTTCAGCAGTGTACTTTCTCAGTGCTTTGCCCAATGATAGCAAGGCAACCTTCATCATGGGTATGGCAAGGAGGCAGGTTCTAAATCCATTAGAGCTCCATTAGGGTTCCCACCCTATGTTGGTTGCGATTTGGAGATGCCGGTGTTGGACTGGGGTGTACAAAGTTAAAAATCACATAACACCAGGTTATAGTCCAACAGGTTTAATTGGAAGCACACTAGCTTTCGGAGCGACCCTCCTTCATCAGGTGATAGTGGAGGGCTCGATCGTAACACAGAATTTATAGCAAAAATTTGCAGTGTGATGTAACTGAAATTATACATTGAAAAATTGATTGTTTGTTAAGCCTTTCATCTGTTTGAATACAGTGATAGTTTCACTTCTTTCATGTGTAAATCACAAACCCTTTTTTTTAAAGTTGCATTCTCGGGTTAGCTGTTAACAATGGTGATAGCTAGACAATATGTTGAAGGTGTTAGTCCACTGTGTTCTCTGTCTATGACCTGATGTTTAGATTGATTCTAATCCCACACACACCCGTATAGACAGACACACTTCCACGCTCACACATGCACCCCCTCACAGACTTAAGACACTCTGCACTCGCTACACACACACTTTCTCACACTCACAACCCCCACCCCAGACACACACACACACACACACACACACACACACACACAAAGACCCACATGCACAAAGACCCACATGCGCACACATATTTTGTGTGGTGAATTTGTACTTGCATAGTTACATTGCACTTTGCTGAAAAACTGCATACATTCATGTAGAACTCTGAGCTGAAAAGCTGCATGAATTTATGTAAAACTCTGTTATCTCACTTTTTAGATTTACAATCAATCTAAACGTCAGGTCATAGACAAAGAACACAGGTGGCTAACACCTTCAACATGTTGTCTAGCTATTGCCATTGTTAACAGCTAACCCGAGAATGCAACTTTAAAAAAAGGGTTTTGTGATTTACACATGAAAGAAGTGAAACTATCACTGTATTCTAACAGATGAAAGGCTTAACAGACAATCAATTTTTCAAGTACAATTTCATTTATATCACACTGCAAATATTTTTTATAAATTCTGTGTTACGATCGAGCCCTCCACAATCACCTGATGAAGGAGCGTCGCTCCGAAAGCTAGTGTGCTTTCAATTAAACCTGTTGGACTATAACCTGGTGTTGTGTGATTTTTAATTATGTTGGTTGCAGCAGCCTGAAGCACGATTATAAATAGTACACCCAATACCCTCTGCCTCAGGAATAGGAGATGTTTTGGCAATATACTACACTTTTACACATATATTGGAGTCAGGAGCTATGATGATGATGATGGTAGAGCTCTAGTTTTTTTTTCAGTCATTTGGTTGACCATGAATCTAACCTGCTCTTAGTGCCTACCATTGCTGTGTGTTGGAAGGACTTTCAAGTTGATACTTAATTTGTTTGACAACACCTCTGGTCATCAAGTTTTGGCATATGACTTCATCTGGAACTTCTAGCTGAGAATCAGGGTTGTTATCACACACCAGAAAGCTGCTTCAGATGCAAGACATGGTATGTTGCAGTTCACTCAGGGAGTCCAGGTCACTGTGGTACATACATGTTTATGCATGTGTTGTAATCTGGAGTTATGGCTAACTAGGGTATATGCTCCAACTTCCTTCCATCATATGGCTGACAAGGAATCTCTCCTGTTTTCACTACCTGTCACTAGCATGTGTTACGAGGATTTGCAGCCTCACACTCATCCATCCTGGCCAATTAAGAATTTCTTGGTCATCAAGTTCTGGGAAGAGACCTGAACTTGGACCTTCTGGCTCAGAGACAGGAATGACACCTTGCTGGGCAATGAGTTTAAAACCTAACAATGGGCATAAGAAAACAGTTTAAGAACAGGAGTTATTCGAGTTAGAGGGAGAGATCATGGAAACATGGTGAGCATGGGAAAATTTCAAAGGTAAGAGAAAGGTCTTAAAGACAGCAACATTTGATTGATTAATCAGCAATGAATGGATAGTTTAAAATATGAAGGTATAGGTAAATGCCATTGATAAAGAAAGGGCGAAGACAATCTCTAAAATTGAAAAAGAAATGAAAAATAAGCTACCACAGAATCACAGAAGATATTGGTGTACATTCAAGCTACAATTATAGTGAATATGTAGTCCAATTCTGTCATTTGGACTCCAATTTTGGCACTGGAGCAAAGTCAACTCATTCTTGGGCCTTTAGTCATAGTTGTGAGGTTGTGACTGTAATACTTACTTTACTATATATTTGGTTGTGAATAGTATCTTCCATAATTTTCACCACTTGCAGTGCTATAAGAAAAGAAATTTAGTTAAATTTCCAAATATCCTTGAGGAGTATTACATTTCAGATTCTATTTGTTTATCGTGGTATATTTTTCCTAGAAGCTACAAATGGAAACTCAAATTTATTCCACCACGTCTGGCTGAACATGTACACAGCAACTTACTGAAAAACAATGCCTCATGACACTAGTCCTGTAAAACTAATTACTCCTCAAAATAAGCAGTATCCAGCTGGAGGATGCAATTCTGTCATTCATCTTTATTCAATTTCATATAATGTTTGCAAAATCTTAATTCCTAAAGGTTTAAGAAGAATATGAGATTTGGGAGCACAAGTTGGTCATTTAATGTGATTTTCTAGTTCAACTGCAACTTTTTACAGAAATACCAGGTCTTTTGATTCCCTGATATTCAAAAGTCTATTGATCTCTGTCTTGAACATATTCAATGATAGAGTATCAATGGCTTGCTGGGGTTCCAAAGATCATAACCTTTCAGATAAAAACTCTCTCATCTCAGTCTTAACTGGCCGATTTGTTATTTTGAGACTATGACCCGGAAGTGGTGAAGGCTGGTACAATTGCAACATTTAAAAGCCATCTGGATGGGTATATGAATAGGAAAAACTTAGAGAGATATGGATCAGTGGTGCTGGAAGAGCACAGCAGTTCAGGCAGCATCCAACGGGCAGCGAAATCAACGTTTCGGGCAAAAGCCCTTCATCAGGAATAAAGGCAGTGAGCTGGGAGCATGGAGAGATAAGCTAGAGGAGGGTGGGGTGGGGAGAGAGTAGCATAGAGTACAATGGGTGAGTGGGGGAGGAGATGAAGGTGATAGGTCAGGGAGGAGAGGGTGGAGTGGATAGGTGGAAAAGAAGATAGGCAGGTTGGACAAGTCCGGACAAGTCATGGGGAGAGTGCTGAACTGGAAGTTTGAAACTAGGATGAGGTGGGGGAAGGGGAAATGAGGAAGCTGTTGAAGTCCACATTGATGCCCTGGGGTTGAAGTGTTCTGAGGCGGAAGATGAGGCATTCTTCCTCCAGGCGTCTGGTGGTGAGGGTTGTTGAGAGTATGAATTCTTCTGAGGATGTAGTACAGAGTGGGTCCTTTGCAATTCTGAGAGAGTGTGGTCCTCAGCTGAGGCAGGGATGACTGTAGAGAGATTAGGTGCCGGCGCATTGCTGCAAGAGAACTGTTGCTGGTGTTTTTCAGTTCTCTCTGAAAGAGAACTGTTGCTGGTGTTTTTGAATCTGTAGTCTGTACTGTTTGCCCTGTTTGGGTCCTCTTGCAAGGATGCCTGCCTTGAAGAAGTTTTCCTCCTCTGTCTACAAGAATCTCAGTGAGTCCCTCTCCCACTGCAACTTCCAGGTCATTTCCTCTGCCCTGAAGCTCTTCAACCATGTCGTGAAATAAACTCGGTACCACAGCCACATTTGCTTGCAGAAGTTGCAAAAGACCCACTCTGTACTACATCCTCAGGAGAATTCATACTCTCAACAACCCTCACCACCAGACGCCTGGAGGAAGAACGCCTCATCTTCCGCCTCGGAACACTTCAACCCCAGGGCATCAATGTGGACTTCAACAGCTTCCTCATTTCCCCTTCCCCCACCTCATCCTAGTTTCAAACTTCCAGTTCAGCACTCTCCCCATGACTTGTCCGGACTTGTCCAACCTGCCTATCATCTTTTCCACCTATCCACTCCACCCTCTCCTCCCTGACCTATCACCTTCATCTCCTCCCCCACTCACCCATTGTACTCTATGCTACTCTCTCCCCACCCCACCCTCCTCTAGCTTATCTCTCCACGCTTCCAGCTCACTGCCTTTATTCCTGATGAAGGGCTTTTGCCCGAAACGTTGATTTCGCTGCCCGTTGGATGCTACCTGAACTGCTGTGCTCTTCCAGCACCACTGATCCAGAATCTGGTTTCCAGCATCTGCAGTCATTGTTTTTACCTTAGAGAGATATGGGTCAAGTGCTGGCAAATGGAACTAGATTAATTTAGGCTATCTGGTCGGCATGGACGAGTTAGACCAGAGGGTCTGTTTCCATGCTGTACACTTCTATGACTCCATGTATGAGATCCCAAAGCCAGGAAAAACAACCTCTGTGTTTATCCTGTAACATCAGTTCCCATTTGTCTAAATTCTGCGGGATGTAAATCAAGTCCACTCGATCTGTCCTTCCAGGACTCAATGTAATGATTCTTCATACACTCCCTCACAGACACTATATCTTCTTTTAGGTAAAGCGACTAAAATTATATAAAATATACTCTGATTGTTACTTGACAAGGCCCCACATAATTCCAGATTCTGGATTAGTGGTGCTGGAAGAGCACAGCAGTTCAGGCAGCATCCAATGAGCAGTGAAATCGACGTTTCGGGCAAAAGTCTTTCCACATAATTCCAGTAGTATTTCTTTACTTTTCTATTCCAAGCATTCTATAATATATACTAATATGCCATTTGCTTTCTGTAGTGATTGGAACAAGGTTGACCTCATTGACTACGAAGTCATTGATTGGGGCTGTTAACCTCTGCCAGTCAGGAAATCTCTGGCTGATCAATATAACTAGGAGATTAGAATATCCTCAGTTCAGGTGACTGATTCCGAGCTATCTGGCCACAGCCAATGTACTGTGCACAAGTAAATAACTGATGAGCAGCCTCATTGCAGTTATTTCAGTGACGATTGAGAAGTAGTGAGCATTGTTCACAATATATGGACTCCTAGAAGTATTGGTCATGGACAATGGGACATCATTTACCAGCAGAGAATTTGAATATGTTCAAAGTTCAAATGCATTTGGCACATAAGGACAGCTCCATCCCATCTATCATCCAATGGTCTAGCGGAAAGGGCGGTCCAAAATCGAAGGCAGGCTTAAAGAAACAGCCCACAAGGACAATTTGATACCAAACTGTCCTGGTTCCTGTTCGACTATACGAACACCCCACCCACAACAATAAGGTTAGCTCCAGCAGAATTGCTGATGAGAAGACATCGAACCAGGTTAAACCTGATATTCCCAGATCAGGAGTGGGTTTGGGGCTGGTGAGGGTGTGGTTGGTGGGGTGGTGAACTGACAGCAGGAATACCAACATCAGCCGCATGCCTCCTCAATTTAATTCAGAGGACAAAGTTTGGAGCCAGAACCATGGAAATGGCCCGATATGGGTACGAGGGGAAATTGATGTGAGATCAGGTCCTGTGATTTACAAAGTTCAGGTAGGCATACAATCCTGAACAAGCGCATGGATCACCTGAAATCTGTTACTTTACAAATAGGGCAGGAACAAAATATACCTGGTCTTTCCGAACAACGAGAAGGCCTGTTGGAAACCATAGGCTCTCCCCCTTTGTCTTGTGTTGAGCAAATTTTGGCTGATATGGATGCAGCCTCGATACCGTTACGCTGGAAGAAGAGGTAGAAACTCTCCCGAGATGCTCGGGATGCAAGAGGTGAATTACGGTCCGGTATACACTGACCATGTCAGAGTCCAAATTTGAAGAACCAGACTTGGGGCAAAATCTTTGCAGGAATAGCTACAAGTCAAAGACCAGGCTTACATCCCTGGACTTCAGTAAGTGGGGAGCATCTATTTCATATATTCTTAGAATCCCTGTTAACATGACCCTAAAAAATAAATTTCACATTCTTTTATATACTCTATATATTCTAATAATTTTCTCTATTGCTGGTGTAAGCCTAACTCGGTCTTACAATTCCATGTTTTCTCTTTCTCCTCTCTTGAATAATGGTTTGGGTTTGCTATCATTTTATCCACAGAAGCCATTTTAAAATCTAGGGAGTTTGGAATAATTAAAGGCAGTTGCATCTGTTACTTCAGTGGCCACCCTCATTTAAAATCAGCCTATCAGAACCAGGGAGTTTGTGGTGGCATAGTATCACTAATCTCTTCAATACTGTTTCTTTTTTAATACTAATTTATTCAAGTTCCTTATTCTCACTGCACCCTTGGTTCTTCTTATTTGTTTGTGTTTTTTGTTTGTGTGTTGTACTAGGAAGATAGATAAAAAAAGTTATTGTTTAAAGTATCTACCATTTTCTTATCATTCATTTCTCCTGCCTCTGCCTGTAAAGGATCCATGTTCTGTTTTACATATCTACAGAAATGTTTACTGTGTGCTTTTATATCTTATGCTAGTTTATTATCCTATTATGTTTCTGTCTTTCTCAGTTTCTTGGTTACCCCCTTGCTTAATTCTATAACCCTCCCAAAGCTCATTTTCAAACGTCCTTGCGTGCAATTTAGCATATTTGTTAATGTTTATGTTAAATTCCAATAAGCACTATTTTAAAGGAATTAGCCTGTTAATTCTCAGCAAGGCACAATCCATAAATGTGACAGTCTCCACTTGCCTTGAGGAGCGCAATTACAGTAACACTAAGGAGGCATAGCGCAATTCAGGTCAAAGTAGCCGCTTGATCAACATCCCCACTGCAATCATAAACATTCACTGTGACAGCTGTGTGTACCATCTACACAATGTACTGCAGCATCTCACCAATGTTCCTTTGAAAGGACCTTCCAAACCAACAACCTCTACACAGAGGTGAACAAAGGCACGCACGGAAACACAACTACCTGTAAATTCCCCATCAATTTTCACACCATCTTTGCTTGCAACTATATTGCTGTTCCTTCACTGCTGGATGACCCCCTCTTAAAAAGTACCTTGGGTGTGCATGTACCAAGTGAATTGCGATGATTTGAAAGGTGAGTCACCACCATGTTCACAAGGGTAGCTACAGAAAGCAACAAATACAGCCTTTCCCAAAAGTATATTATCATTGTAAAATATCAAAACATTCCTGTTTTTTTCTTTGCATCTAATGTTTCTGTGGTCTGCTGGACTGTTTAAAATAAACATTTCTGAGCTTTATGCACTAAATTTTAAAAAGGAGTCATTCTCCTCCATCATTCAAGGTAGATTTCTCAGTGGGGGCCACAATTTAGCTAACAAAAACTGCATGAGAGACCAAGAAGTGCCTCAACACTTAAGATTTATCCCTTTTAAAACAAATGATATCCTGAAGTAGGATGTGTCTGAAATGCACAAATCCCGTTTATGCCCTCTTGAATTGACACATTTCACCAAGTCAAAGGGTATCACATGAATGCAAATTATTGGAGCGGGTTTTGATTTAATTGATTCTTTTGGTAGCAGCAGAATTTAATTACCTTTGAGTAATTTAAATTATAATTCAGGTTGACTGAGAGACTTGAATTTAGAGCACAAATTTGTTGTCTAGGACTTCATGATGAGTTGCAGGTATGACGTGCTACAGTTTTGCAAACTATGTTGTACTTTCATGCACCAGAACAAAAAATGAAAGCAGTAATCATTTGTTTTTTGCCTGCAACATCTTTAAGAATACAAAGCAATATAACACACCTGTCACACTCATTTATGAGTCTTCCTTGTTTAGGTGATTTGCATTTCCAGATAACAAATAAGGATATGATCAGCAAGAGCCCCAAAGCTCCAAACAGAATGCCAAAAAATGCTCCAAGCTTCACGGATAAGTGTTCACAGCGATCACCATGACTGGAATATATTGCCCGTGGAACACATCTGGAAGGAAGTACAAGTGTCAGTAAGAACTGAAGTCACCAGTTACAACATGCCTACAGGCCGGATTAACTGCTGACCAAGGGCTCGCTTACAGCGTTTAAATAATTCTGATAAGTTTTTTAAAAAATTTCAATTCTACGTTTTCCTAGCTTTTTAAAACCATCCAATTATGTTCCCTTGCTCTTCTAATTATTCACTATGAGGTGGGAGAGACTCATTATTGTGCTGTCACATGATATCCCATCCCCTCTCTATTAGTAAATATGTGATCACCTAGTCACATTATGGATGACACAGCTAAAACTGGCAACTCATTGTTCCAGAAAATCCCCATTGATATAGATCTCAATTTATGCTTGATGTCATGAATAACTCTTCCCAACTTTATGTTGCTTACTTTCAAAGTTTTCCTCCCTGTGTAAGAACACCAGGCATTTTTTTTCCTGCCAGTCTTATTTTTCTCTCTCTGTGAATGCTGACTCTTACAGTAGTTATCCTCTGTATGAGTATTTGCTGATTATTTTAGTGAGCATGGTCCATATGTCACCCTGCTGCAGTAGGATTATTAAGTATTTATATTTTTGTCTCCATCTATTCTATTTCTGATGCAGTGCAGCCAACATTGATGCTTGAGCAGTTGCCTCAGCTGAAATCAGCCCTCCTGCTATTAAACCAGTATTGAAACCGAGACTTATATTTAATGCCTTTAGTTTCAAGTCCCTCAGACATTCCAAATGCACTCAGAAGACAATGAAGCAGTTTAAGCAGTGGCAAAAGAAATAAACAAGCTGGTAGTGGAACCAATGAAATACCAACTTTAAATTACTGAGACAGAGGATATCATAAAAACAAGAAGGAAGAATAAGATTTTTTTTGAAAAGAGAATATCCTGACTTCACATATATAGAATTAATATGAAGATGTTTTGAGATTGCTATGTAAGCCATTTTCTACTATTAATTTTTTTTAACATTCACTCATGGGATGTGGGTGTCTGCGGCTGGCTGGAAATTATTGACTGTCCATAGTTGCCTATGAGAAGGTGGTGGTGAGCTGCCATCTTGAACCACTGCACTCCATGTAATGTAGGTAGACCTATAATCCATTAGGAAGGAATTTCCAGTGTTTTGGCCTAGTGACAGTGAAGGAATGTGATATGTTTCCAAGCCAGGGTGTCTGGCTTGAAGTGGAATTTGCAGATGGTGGTATTCCCATGTGTCTGCTACTCTTGTCCTTCTAGATGGAAGTGGATGTGGGTTTGGAAGGTGCAGTCTAAGAAACCTTGATGAATTTCTGCAGTACATTATGTGGATGATGCACGTTGCTGCTACTGAATGTTGGCCGTGGTGGGAGTGAATGTTTGTTGATGTGGTGCCAATGAAGTGGGCTGCTTTGTCTTGGATGGTGACAAATGTTTTGAGATGTTGGAGCTGCATCCATCCAGGTAAGTGAAGAATATACTATCACATTCTTGACTTATACCTTGTAGATGCTGGTTTGGGGGAGTTAGGTAAGTTATTTGCTGCAGTATTCCTGTCCACTGAACTGCTCTTGTTGCCATTGCATTTATGTGCTAGTCCAGTTCAATTTCTGGTGAATGGTAATCCCAGGATGTCAATGATGGGGGATTCAATAATGGTACCACCATTGAATGTCAAGGATTAATGCTAAGATTGTCTCTTATTGGAGATGATAATTGCCAGGTATTTGCATGGCACAAATGTTACTCGCTGCTCAGTCTGACCTGAATATTGTCCAGATCTTGTTGCATTTAAACATGGGCTGCTTCAATATCTGAGGAGTTGTGAATGGTACTGAAATTGTGCAATCATCAGTGAACATCCCCATTTCTGACTTTGATAGGGTCATTGATGAAGCAGCTGAAGATAATTGGGCCTAAGACACTCAGGAACTCTTGCAGAAATGTCCTGGAGCTGAGATGGCTGACCTCCAACAAGCACAACTATCTTCCTATGTGCCAGGTGTGACTCTTACCAGCGAGAGTTTTTGCCCTGATCCCCATTGACTCCAGGTTTGCTAGGGCTCCTTGATGCCACACTCTGTCAAGTGTAGCCTTAATGTCAAGTACAGTTGCACTGATCTATAATTGCATGTAAGTGAAGATTAATTTTAACCAGTGAATATTAAAGTATTGCAAACTGATCTATTTCTTACTTGCACATTGGTCCAGTTGTCAGATGCTGACACTCCGCCTCATTCAGGCAATAATTCAAATCACAGGGGGATCTGCAAATCACTCCACTTTCATCATTCCATTGAAGCACATAGCCAGTAAATTCCGTGTTATTGCAGCTTAAATGATTCAACAAATCATTATGTGATACTGTAAGGAGCAAATTGAGTATTTTAAGCCATATTTTCCTTAAATAAAAAGGTATTTGTGAGTCTAAGGTTAGGAAATGAGTGAACCTTCATATCCCTTGCAAGATACAGACTAGCCATAGCATCAATTTCAGAGGAAAATTGAAGTTTGCTTTTTGAGCTTTTTAAAGATCATCAGTGAGGAAATGGAATCAGTTTCTGAAATGTTTGCTCAAATCAAAAAAGGTATTTAAAGTTAATGTTCAGAGACCTGAAAATAGCATTCTCTGTGCCCCAGCTGGGAAGTCATATTAAAGTGCAAAACGGAGTCTGCTCATGGAAACACTAATCCAATTGAAAACCAATGAAATAAGGCTTGTGTCTCAAATGGTTCTGAATTCCTGTCAACATAAACGGAGCAGGTGATCAAGTTGTACCCACCGCCAGCACATTTCTGTGGAGTTAATTCAGCATTTGTATTGCTAGTCTGACTCTCCATCAGTGACTATAACAATTATTTGGAAGCTTCACTAATTTGGTGACAGCACTGTTCATATTTCAGAGATAGGGCAACACAGTGCTTCTGGCTTGTGACCAATAAGTAGAACTATGTTTTGTACCAGTTAAGGTCAGCTGTCTAACTCCAAATCATATTCCCGAGTCAAAACAGAACTCTGCACTCATTTAATGCTGTATAAAGAATTCTTTGCAAGTGATAAATCTGACAATTTTGAAGGTAGACCTTCCATTTATATGGAATCAGAGCAACTTACACAAGGAACCTATTTGACCTCTATAATCAGTTTAAGTGCCTAGTTGTGCTTCGAACCACAGCTCACCTTGAAATCAAATAACATTAAAAAGGAGTATTGTTCAAGGTTGTAAAGGGCCCCACAGGATGCAGTGGGTTAATTTAATATTCGTATGGAGTAAAATAGACCACTGGAAGGCTGTCAGTTAACTGCCACCTGGACTGCTATTAAGGATGGCAGAATGCTGTTAGTTTTGTGCTGTTACAGGATGAAAGCACTTCCCCACACAGAATAAATGTCTGTTACAACCTATCGAATACAGGCTATAATATATTTCACACATTCTTCATCACAAACACACAGTGTGAATTCAAAGAGTTTGTGAAATCAATTAACAACTTTCCCTTCTGTATAATTTTTAATGTGACAAAATATTCAAGACATTTTACAAATAATTACCAAACAAAATTTGAGACTGAGCCACATAAGGCCAGATGGCTGAAAAGCTTGGTGAAAATATTAAGGAGCATTGTAAATTAGGGGAGACAGAGAATTGGTGGTGGCGGTGGGGTTATAATTCTGGACATTATTACATATACACAAGATCATTTCAGGTGGTTTAATGGCACAAGTAGAAACATGATATAGACTTTGAATATGTATGGCTCCTTTAATCTCAAAATGTTCTTAAATAGCTTCACAAATAATGCATTAGTTATAGAACACAATGGCTATTTATGTGGCTGAACACAAAATTGATTGATTAAAAGTTTCATGAAGAATTAGAGCTTTGGTAGTTAGATGCAAGATCTTGATCTGCTACAATGAAACAATAAAGGCAGGTCGTATGCAAAGTTAAATATTGGATTTATTATTGTTATAATTTATTATGCCCAAATTAATTATCATAATTCTAAAAGGATAAAGGAGTGACAATGGTGTTAGTGAATGGATCTATTCTTAAATTGTTTCTTTACTCAGTCATTACTCAGACATCACGAATTTACTAAAGCTTATTAAAGCCCTGGAGACTTACTAGAGTGATAGCTGGAATGAGAGATTTTAGATACAAAGAAAGATTACAGAAATTGGGCTTATTCTCCTTGGAGCAGAGAATGTTTAATGATGAACAATTTTGACAGGGTAAATAAGGATATTCTGCTTCCACTAGTTGTATGTCTGTGACCCCTAGTTACTATTTCAAGATTGTCAGTGAGAGAGCTAGGAGTGAGATGAGGAGAAATATTTTTACTCTTAGAGTCGTTTGGATTCTGAACCGTAAAATTCTATGATTTTATTGTTGCTGGTAAAGTTAAAAAATCACTTTATTTTTGGAGAATATAAAATTTAACAGAGGAGCTTCAATATGTGAGCCACAGAATCCATTAGTATTTTGTCAATGAGATTTGAAATTCAAATACTTCTTTTCAGTCCCTTGATAATGGAAAAGATGTTTTTGCTAAAGCCGTGCAAATAAATTTTCATTGGAACAACCCGCAACTCTGCTAACGAATTGTGTTTTTTTTCTGTTGTTATAGTAAATGCAGGTATACTTTTCAATACAACTAAGTGGTAAGGGCAGACATTACTCTATGGTTTCTTGGGCTTAGATCTAGCACTGAGATGTATCTGATCATCATTCTTTTTTTAATGTTAATTCCGATCCTATTTCCAACCCACACCCTCCCTCCACCATCACAGAGAAGTGTCAACTATATTTTCATTATTTTGTTTTATGTTTTGTTCCAATGTTTATAGCTCAATTTAAATTGAGAATGTATTTAAATAATTCATAAGACTTCCATGGAGGTCTATCCAACAAATTTATCATTTAATTCGATTATATAGGTTAAGAGCATGTCAAAGCCATTCACCTGCTTTCTGCTTGTACTTTTAAATAACATAAAGCTACAAGCTAACATTTTAAATATGTGGTTGTATTAATTGATGAAGTTATTTAGATGTGAACACTCAATAAAGTTTCTCTACTGAAGGTTGAACTGTTGCTAAGCATATTTGAGAACATGGACTTAGTGACGCTTTATGTTGTCTGGGGTTTAATGTCTTGAGTCTTATGATTAGATGGATAGCAGAAGATCTGTTTTAAATATGCCTGAAGATTTGAAACATACAACTCGCAAATCAAGCACATACTTAGTGCTATCTGTGCAAAATATTTTTTGGTACATTTTATTGCTTTTGTTTGTAGAATATTGTATTAAAACATTATAACTTACATCTTCTGATATCTTTAATGTCGATCCTATTTAAATATTCAAAAGAAATAGTGTCGGGAGTCAGGGCACGAGTAAACCGTTGTAAGCTGTTGAAGGCTTTCGGAATTGCAGTATATAATTCATCATTCAGGAAATCAATCACCACTTTGTCTCCGTTATAAATGAACGATGCCACAACAGCAGCGGTTACTATTTCTCCATCTGACCTGTTGATGAGTAACCCACAAAATAAATTGGCAATATTTATTTGTCATGGGTTCAATTTGTTAATTCACTAACTGAAGCTTTATTTCTGCATTGTACTTTATCATGGCTCCCAAAGTATTAAAGCAAAAATAAATAACCTTGGCAGTGCAAGAAACCAGAGAACTGGCCAAGTGTTGGGGGTTCTTTCAGAAGAAGAACATTTTACCATTCCATACAAATGATGGAAAAACCTTGGAACACTGTTTGTTGTTTTCATGTAATTTCAGACTTTTCTCTGTAATGGTCTATAGAGTGTTATAAAATGCGAAGCCAAAAGCTGAGGTGAATGTGTTGATCATTGCCTTATATTACTGGGTTTACAAACTAAATTCATTAACAGCTCAATATTTGACCTCTGGGATCTCCACTGATGTGCACAACAAGAAAACTCTGTATGCTTTCACCATGTATTTGTGGTCTTAAGTATGGTCAAGGCATGAACTCCATACCCACACATTGTGAATTTCTTGGGACTTGGGACGTAAACCAGATTTTTCCAATTGTAGTCGAAGCAAGGCCAGTGAATTTCATTACACCAGGAATGCTAAAAAGCAAGGTACCTGGTGAAAGTTATCCTCTGAGAAAATAAGGCAATGCTAATACCATTCCCAGAGATAGAAGTTATTCCAGAAACAAATAAAAGTAGGATTAAGGACAACTCAGTCTGCTTTCTTGTTCAATGTAATATGACAGCGTACAAGTCTGCAATGCAGTTTGCAGTTTAAAAAAAATACAGCAAAAACTTAATTTCACCATGCGTGTTACAGCCTCCTGAGCTCAACGTTGATCTCAATAACTTCAGACAATGACCACTTCTCCTATTACTTTTGAATGGTGTTCATGATAGATCTTTTGTCTGATTATTTGTTTCATTTTCTCTTCCACCATCATCTCTTTTGTAGCTTAATCATTCCAGCCTTCAACCCCGTTCCAAAAATTTCCTTTTGTTCTTCACCACCCCCCATTTCATGCCTCAGCTTCTGCTTTTAAACTGTTCCACATTGAACCCCTCCCAGTGTTATTGAAAGATCATCAAACTGAAATTGCTGAATTCTGATATGTTCTGTTTATAAATCACATTTCCAACATGTGCAGTATTTTGATTTTATCTTACTATTTAATGTTTATCAATCCATTGGCCCAAACTCAAATATAAAAGCAACAGATTTTTTAAAAAAAATATCTTGAATATAGCATATGGTTTTAAAAATAAGCAAGCAAATCTATTTAGCAAAAGTTTAAAATTACCAACCAGAAAACTGGCTCTGAATTATCAGCAAATCTTTGCAAGCTGGACAAAATTCCAAAAACCTAAAAAAATTTAAAAGTGCAGTTGAACTAATCTTTCATAGTAAATTTTAACACACTATCAATTCAAATGCTGCTATCTGATATTAATTCAAACAATACAAATATATTAATGTGATTGTAGAGACATGCATATGATTGTATGATCAATATCTAATTAAATTTCTTAATTCATTCAATAAATAGTTAAAACAAATGCATTAGTATTTTCTCATGTAAATATTATACTTTGTATTTTCTCTGTATGACGTTAGTTTTTTCAAAAGTTCTACAATTATAAATATTCCATAATCTCAACTTCAGTTAAAAAGCAGGAAATGCATTAATAATGTTGCTTGTTTAAACAGAACATGCACAATATGTAATTAATTTTATTATTGAACAAATATTGATATAAGGGGTGTTGGAAGTCTCCTCTTTGGAATGGTAAATTGTCTGTGTGACAGAAATTCCATCTGTCCCTCTGTTCCTGCCTGCATCAGGACTCACTACATATTCATGCATTTCCAACCCCAATCAGATTACCACAATAATGCGGGAACCAACTAATGTGAATGAGAAAGTCCAGTTGTATAGCACTCGAAGGAATGATGAAGGACTTTAAAGGGGTAAGGAATGGTCAATGCCAGGAACTTAAGATATATGTATATTAATAGGAACATGGATTTAACATTTATACAGGACAATAGATGCTCCATTGCAGACATTCTGGTGCTCAAAGACAATGGCTTGGACATGTATCAGATATTATTGTAATGTTGCAAACAAAGGAGTGGATGGTGTTGTGGATTTTTATCCTAAAAAAATTGACTGTAACCAGATACAAAAGGTTAAAAAGTGCGTAGCGACTACAAGTTACTTGAATATACAACTGCAAGTACAAACTGAATTACAGAAAGTAATACCCAGACATGAAAAGACTCTTGGAATTACAGGAGTTTGCAAAGACACAGCAGAGCTGTGAGATTCAAGCATTCAAGCTTTGAAAAGATGGAAGGAAAAATTTCAAAGGGACTAGACATAATTGACTTCATTCCTTTGTGGAACCCTAGATTCCTCAAAATTAACACACCACCATTTAAATCTTTGACCTATATAAAGAAACCTGACTAATAACAACCAAAACTGTAAGGACAGTTCCTCCCTCAGAGGGGAGTATTAACTAAAGGGTGAAGAAAAGGGCCACGACTTTGATTATCTTTGGAGTGGATCAGTCCAAGGTAATCATGCCAAAATATTCCCATTTTTTTGTGTTTTGTTTCTGTGGACAGACTTTAGATCAGGCTGCTTCAGGATGTGTCCTTCACACTGCTGGTCAGGCCTTGATGCAGTGCAAGGGAGATATAGCCACAGCCCATCCATGACACCTGACTGGCATGAAATGTTGCTTTAGAGCATCAACAAACAGCATAGAGATTAACAGCAGTACATAAATGTCATGACACTTTGGGAGTTCTTATATTGATTTTCTTTTTATTTTTGGCTCTCTTAAACAATTGAATGTGTGTTGAATTGGGCTTTTTGGAGGGTATTTCCCTTTGAGGCCAAACTCACTACATTAACCAGCTACCTCACCCTATGGAAGCTCTCATGTCCGATGCTAGCTCCATCTTACCACACACCGTTTCTGGAACAACTTGCCACTCTGGCATCCACTGTGACTGCAGTATCACTGTTTGCCTGGAAAGGCAGTGACGGTCCAATATTGCTGCTCACTAGCAATGTAATGGCACAGCAATTGCAAAGCTAGACTGCTCATGGCACACAGCTAACATTCCCTCTCACATACAATCCCCTTCTCCCATCATAGTCACTGGTTAACCATCAGTTTAGCTGGCCTTTGTATATGATGTGACACCTGAATGTTGTGTATTTGATATTCCCCAAATATGCTTATTGGAAGTGGACCCACATTCAGCTACAGTAGTGGTCATCATTACTTGGCTGCTGGGCAATGAAATTGCAAAGAAATTGAGGAGTGAAAATGAAGGAGCAAGCCCAGGATCAACAGCAACCTTCAAGAGCAGCTGAACAGGCTCTACATGAAGACGTCGCAGCTGAAGGCCCCCTCAGGATGCAGGGGAGCTATAAGAGCCTGGAGCCTATTGCCCTCGATGTCATTCCAGATGAGGGAGATGCATTGGTGCCACAGATGGAGGATGTTCCAAGACACTGTAACAGAACTGAGTCATCTTCTGGGATGAGGCCTATGACCTGATGGGACAATTTTCTAATGGTGGCTGAATGTAGGTACGGCGCAGCTTGTTCTTTCCCTGGGCCGATATGGAGCAGAGAAAAGCTTCCTGAGGATGAGGGTTTGATGCTTGGACTGGTCTGGGGGACCCTTGCAGTCTGTCCAGACAGAGTGAGTAGCATAATCCTAGCATGCTGCACTCTGCTCAACTGCAGCAAACAGAGAAGCCCCATGATAGACATGAAGAGCTGGGAGAATGGCAGCAGCCTTCCAAGGAAGAGGATGAGGATATTGAGCAGGAGCAACATCTCCTTTTTTTGATAGTGTGGGAAATCACTTAGTGCAACAAGCCAATCAGGGGAATTCGTTGACGACGTCTTCTAATGAGGTGATCACTCATTGTAGATGTTTTTTTGCTTGAAAGGCAATAGCCCCTGTTCCTTGTTTTAAAATTCCTTTAGTCTTATGTGGGTACCTATGAAGCTTAGTAAATGGAACCAGAAACAAATGCAACATTTTTGTTGACCCATTTTCTCTTTTGCCATTGTTTAATAAAGGTTACCATTGTTTATCTAATATTTGGTGCTCTCAAATTGCACAATGCCAAGATGCCAAGGGCAATACTTAATGTAATTTTTATCAATTGTAAGTATAATGTATTTTTAAAAAATTAATATCATTTATTATGTAGCTCTACATGTAATTTGTTTGGCTGCATTTGTGGCCAGTGCCACCACTAGGTGGAGCACCATGCATACATGCAACAAATTGCACCAGCCCTGTTTGCGGCAGCATTAAAACCATCTAAGGGAGGATTCTGCTAGAAACTATACTTTCAGTTAAAATGTCAGAAGAAAATCATTCAAGGCAAACAGGATATATCCATGTCTGATGCACATTTAATTGGGATGTGGCAGTAGTCATTGCAAAACAGCATAAATGCATGTTCGCGCATCTATGAAACACTGCAACTAAAAAAAACTAACCAATAGCAAACAAATTCACTCCAGTTTAACTTGGAGCCTAGAACTCCACTGGTAATTCTCACCAGAGGTCAGATTGAGGTAAACACGGAATTAGAGAAATCTTTATATGTTCACAGATGGCTCTAGGCACCATCTTGGATGTGTGGGGAATATACACTCCAAATTTGTTTTCTTACTTAATTTACCATTATATTATCTAATAATTTCTAGTGAATAAGTGGGTCTGAACTGGGTAAGGGGTAGAGAGAGTAGGATTGAGGTAAGTGAATAAGTTGGGGAAGGTGACCAGTGGTGGCCAACTGGATAAGGACTTGGAGTGGGCTGTGGAGAATTGGGTCAACAAGGAGCCTGGGTGGTAGGATGTAGGAAGTTAGAAGATGTGATTGACCTTTGGGGTGGCAGGGTGTTTGGAGTGTGTTAAGAAGGATCACGTGATGGTGGGGTATGAGGAAGAATTGGTGGGGGCAATTCTTGGGGTAGTCAGGATGGGGAGAAGCTGGCGGGAGAGGGTGGGTCCATTCTGAGGTTTGGTGGTTAGGGTCAGTTTATTTGTTTCTGGATTAGTGATGTTGGAAGAGCACAGCAGTTCAGGCAGCATCCAAGGAGCAGCGAAATTGACGTTTTGGGCAAAAGCCCTTCATCAGGAATAAAGGCAGTGAGCCTGAAGCGTGGAGAGATAAGCTAGAGGAGGGTGGGGGTTGGGAGAAAGTAGTACCTCAGTTTATTTGTTACCCAGAAGTTAGAATAGGTATTAATTCCTTTCACCTTACATGTGTTCCTATTAAGCTGAGTAAATAGAACTACCCACAGTCTCCAACTGTAACTCAGAGCTGGGGATGAGTTCAGAGGAATCCAGGTGCTGGCTAATTGTTCATTGGAAGTTTCAACTTGTCACAATGACTTTGATGAAGCCAAATGTACAGTTGCTAAATTTGCTACTGAAACAAAATCAGGGAGTAATGTAAATTGTGAATAGGACAGAACTTACCTACATCACTTTGCAGATTCCAATGAGAATGAGAAGAATTATGACAAACAGAGTGTAAAATAGGAAAACATGAGCTTGTCCAGTTTGGCAGGAAGAAGAGAAAAGTAGATTATTATTTGAATGTGGAGAAATTGCAGAATTAAGTGCTGCAGAGGGATTTAGGTGTCCTGCGATAAGAATTTTAAAATGTTTGTGTGCGGCTACTTTGTGTAATTAAAGTAACAAATGGAATGCTAGCATTTAACACAAGGTGAATGAAAAAAAAGTATAAAGATGTTTTGGTTCAGTTGTACGGGGCATTGGTGAGACTATGCCTGGAGCATTGTATAAAATTTAGTCCTTATTTAAGAAAGGATAGAAATGTGTTAGAAGCCATTCAAAGAAGATTCATTTAATTGATTCATAGAATGGATAGTTTTCTGAAAAGGTTGGATAGTTGGGCCAGTTTTAATGGAGTTTAGAAGAATGAGAGGCAATCTTATTGGATCCTGAGGGGACTTGGAAGGATAGAAAGTGAAAGAAATTTCATATTGTGAGAGGGATTAGAATTAGGAACATAGTTTTAAAATAATGGGTCACTCAATTAAGATGGAGAAAAGGAGAACTTTATTTCTTTGAGGTTTGAGTGTCTTTGGAATGCTGCTCCATGATGTGGCAGAGACAGTCATGGAATAATATTTAAGGCCAAAGTAGATTCTTGACAAACAAGGGAGTCAAAGGTTATTGAGTGTAGTTTGGATGTGGGGTTGAGGTCACAATCAGACCAATCATAATATTATCAAATGACAGGGCAGATCTGAGGGGCTGAATGACCTTGTTTCCTACTTTGTACGTTGAAAAAAAAGTGTGAATCTACCATTGACATATCAAGACATACCTTTACTGAAGTGCTATTAGTCAGGGAGATGTAGTCTATGCTGTTTCTGTTACTTAAGACAGTCACATTGATTCCCTTTAGCCTCAATGTAATATTGACTGATCTCTTTGGCATAGCTGAAAACAGAAAGAAAAAAATACATTTTCCCATAAATAATTTTTTTTACAATTGAATATAACTGCTGATTAAAGTACACAAAGATAGTCCTTAACTAATGCAAACAAAACCTATATAAAATGCTGGTTTGACTGCAAATGAAATATTGCATCTAATTCTGCTAATTTAGAATCTCTACAGTATAGAAAGAGGCCATTCAGCTGTCAAGTCTGACTGACTCTCTGAAGAGCATCCCACCCAGACCCAGCCAACACCCTATTCCTGTAACCCTGCATTTTCCATGGCTAATCCACCTAGCCTGCAGATCCCTGGACACAATGGGCCATTCAGCATGGCCAATCCATCTAACCAGCCCCACCAACAGTGGGAGGAAGAGCACCCGGAGGAAACCCACGCAGACACTGGGAGAACATGCAAACTCCACACAGACAGTCGCCCGAGGCTGGAATTGAACCCAGGTCCCTGGTGCTGTGAGGTAGTAGTGCTAACCAATGAGCCAATGTGCCACCTCATGGAAGATTTACCGTTGTCTTATCCTATCTTTATCTTTATCATCGAAGGATTTATCCCCATTTGATTCATAAAAAGAAATGGCTGAGCTATTGGGATTGCTGAAGTTAGAAAGTAGATGTAATTGAGGTAATAGCACAACAGTAAAATTGGAAGAAGGGCAAAGCAAATAATACCATAATTCATTTGAATTTGTGAGAATTCCATTGGAGATCAGAAGAGTGTGTAACCTCCATACAAACAGCAGGAATTGAACCCAAGCCCCTGCTGCTGTGGGGCAGCCATAATAACTACTGAGCCACCAGGCCCACATAGAATCCCTACAGTGTGGAAACAGCCCATTTGGCCCAACAAGTCCACACTGACTCTCCGAAGAGCATCCCACCCAAATTAACCCCCCCACCCCTACCACCACTAACACCAACATCCCATCACCCTGCATTTCCCTTGGTAAATCCACTTAACCTCAGCATCCTTGGGCACTATGGACAATTTAGCATAGCCAAACCCCCTAACCTGCACATCTTTAGGCAATGGGAGGAAACTAGACCACCCACAGGAAACCCGCGCAGACACAGGGAGAATGTGCAAACTAAAAGCAAATGGTCACCTGAGTTCCTGGCACTGTGCGGCAGCAGTGCTAACCACTGAGCCACCGTGCTGCCCTACTTTGGGAATAATGTGAACACATTCGACAGTGTTGAGATAAGATTCATGAAGATAGTTTTATGGATGAGGAACCTCACTCCACATATTGCAGAAGTTAGGAATGTTTTCCTTTAGGAAGAGAATTTTGAAAGGTGACGTTCCAGAGCTATTAAAATAATAACTGGTATGTATATAGTGGAAATGTAGAAATGTCCCACTGGTGAGAAGAGCAAAATTGGTAGGCCCAGCTTTTTGAGTAATTTACAAATGGAACAATTGGGACATGCAGAAATGCTTTATTATGAAGTAAGTGCTTCAGATCTGGAATGCATTGCCTGAGAGTATGGTGCAGGGAGCTTGCATTTCGAATGGAAATTTAATCATTATCTAAAAAGGAAAATTTGCAGTGCTATGGGGAAAAGGTCGTAAAGAGGCTCCTTCAGAGGGCAAGGACAAATACATCAGGCTGAAAAGCTTCCTTCAGTGTTGTAAGCATATTATGATTGTCCAGAGATGACTCTGTGAAAACCTGTGGGAGACTATTTTTCTGCATCTCCTGTTTTCAACCTGCAGTTATGATCTGTATGATTAAAATGTTCATCAAGTTTGTGATTGACAAATAAGGACAGCAATTGATACAGTGAAGGAGTTACCAAATATAGATCAGCTGTGTAATTCAACAACCAAAATTGTAGACTGACAAATAGAATCATAGAATCCCTGCAGTGTAGAAACAGGCCATTTGCCCAACAATTCGCACCGATCCTCCAAAGAGGAATCCACCCAGACCCATTCCCCTAACTAATGCATCTAAACTATACACCCATGAACAGTATGGGTAATTTAACATGGCCAATTCACCTAATCCCCACATCTTTGGGTTGTGGGAGGAAACTGGAGCGCCAAGAGGAAACGCACACAGATACTGGGAGAATGTGCAAACTCCACATAGACAGTCACCCAAGGCTAAAATGGAACCCAGGTCCCTGGTGCTGTGATGCAGCAGGGCTAACCACTGTGCCACCATGAATATTTATTGCCAGTTAATTGAAAACAGATATAAAATAAGTTGGATTGTACTAACAGCCAAAAATTTGGAAAGCAACTAGGAATTTATTGATTTCAGTGCAATATATGCTAAGAAAGCTCTCTCTCTCTCTCGCTCTCTCTCGCTCACTCTCTCTCTCGCTCTCTCGGTCTCTCTCTCGCTCTCTCGCTCGCTCTCTCTCTCTCTCGCTCTCTCTCTCTGTCTTTCTCTTACATAAGAATGCAAGGATGCATAGCCAGAATATTTGAATTAGAAATTGATTCGAATATTTGATGAAAGCAGTTTTATCTATGTTTAAACTACTTTATTAGTAACAAAACTGAAGAACAAAATTGGCCATAAGCTTGCTTTTAAAGTTCCAGCATTCCGAGTATACTAACGTACTTGATAATGGTTCTGCAACAAACTGTAGACTTGGAAGTGTGCACTGCTCCCCTCTGTACTGACGTGGACACTGGCAGAAAGGTTTGCAGCCATCATCAAGGTTGGGTACACAGGTTCCTCCATTTTTGCAGAATGATGGAGAGCATTGGGAAGAGCCACATGGACTTGGCAATGGAATGCAGGTGGTACCATTCCCTAAAGTAGGGCAATTCAATTATACAAATTGTTATGCACCGAATGATGTTAATGATTTCTTTTCATTAATTCTCCGAACATTTATTACCAGTGAATTACACAAAGATATAAAGATAACGGGAGATTGAAATGCATCGATGCTCATTGTGTATTATGGAAGCATCTTACATGGTATAGCAATGCTGTTCTGTATAAAACAACCCTGTCAATAAACATTATGGGTATCTCACTGCATGATGATCAGAGGAATGTACTCTTTGGGGTGAAAGACCAGAAGTCTTAACTCTCAATAATGATATGCAAAGAAGTAATGGGGTAGGATTTCCAAGTTTTACCAACTGCCTGCTTTAACTTTGGAGAAGACGGGACAGGAAATATTTTAGGAAATGCATTATTTGGAGTGGAATGTTGATGTTGATATAGTTTCCAATGTGTTAATAATCCTGATATCAGAAAAAACAAGGGATGTTTTTATTAAACTAATCTTGATGAGTTGCTTTAGATTAGATTTGTCTTTTTTTTAATTGAAAGACTTACACATCTTGATCTTCTTCATTGTTGTCTAGATTCCACTGTCATTGTTGTACTAGGCTACCTTGGATAGGGCTGCAGTTAGCTTGCTGCACAGATCTTCAGAATTACCAGTAAATGTTACCTATTCTTGTGCACTCAATTGTTTGTCCTGTGGAGTGATTAGAGTAGCTTGAATACTGATATCAATGTTACTGGAGGTGTTAGGAGGGCAGTCTTGGATGAAGACACTTGCAGACATTTTAGCCTCATTTCTTATCCTCATGGTGTGGGCTCCAAAGAGGAAGAAGATTGAAAAAGAACAGAAAATGCTGGAGAAAGGAAACAGATCTCTCCGTCACTCCTCATTTCTTCACAGACACTGCCAAAGTGTCTCTGGCATTTTCTGTGTTTGTTTCAAATTGTCAGCATCCACAGTATTTTGTTTTTTCATGGATAGAGATGGAGATGTTTAAGGAGTTATTAACTCCTGTTAGTTGCTTGTTCATCCAATATTATTCTGATCAACTGTAGAACTCACAAAAATAACTATTTCTTTCTTAATATGAAACCAGTCTGTCTTCCAACTGTCCCAAAAACCATTGAGTGATAGCTTTCAAATTTGACTAATGAAAGTACAGTACACTGATTACACCTTGTGAGCTTAAATGGATATGCCTAGTTGTAGCACCACTGTAACAACATAATACTTTTGAGATATGAACCTAGAACACAACATTCAATAAGATGGAACTGTGAACAATCATTGCATCCAAATGCTTAATTTTTTAGCTGAGCCTTTCAGAAGGAGTTTTTATAGCTATACAAAGATTTTGTGATATATTTACCTGAAAATCCTGGTTTGCAAGTACAGTTATAGCTTTGTCCATCAAAGGTACATTGTGAATATGGTGAGCATGAGTTACACTCATTGATAACTGTTGGGAAAAGTAGAACACTTTGAATCTAACCCATGGCTGTTTGTCCATCAGAGTTATCGACAATAGAAAGGTGAAGATTGAAGTTGGCATTGAAACAATTCAGCTTTTCATAAACCTCATTCTCAATCACGGTCACAGCCTTACTCCTTGTGTTGGTCTGACTAAAATGGAAAGCTATATGAACCTCAGAGTAATGGTGTGCACCAGGCTGTTTGTTACTGCTGCTGCTGCCCTTATCGTGTTAAAGTGAGAGAAAGGTCTACTCTTTGATGTAGCTGCTTTCCTGCATGTCCTGTTACAAAGCTATTCTTTTGAGCAGGTAAGCAGGAGATCCACCAGAGGTTAGATGGGCCTTGTTTAATCTATGGGAGAAAGTGAACGCTGCAGAAGCTGGAGATCAGAGTTAATAAAATTGGTGCTGGAAAAGTACAGCAGGTCAGGCAGCATCCGCGGAACAGAAGAATCAATGTTTCAAGCATACGCTCTTCATCGGGAATGTTTAATGTGTGACACCTTCCTGGTCAGGATGTGGATTCTGTGCCAGGAGAACTGAGGAAAATTGGTTTTAAAGCTTTTCCAGTTGCACTTTGTCTGTGAGGGAATGTGGGCTGCTCCTCCAGAGCCAAGGTGGAAGCCAACAGCTTCTCTCAGCCCTAATCATATCCAGGCCCCTGCACCAATGTTTGAAAGTGACTTCTCAAACGTGGTTTCCTGCCACCAGAAATGTGGCTCCTCTCTTTCAGGATCAAAGTGGAAGTATTTATGAAAATAAAATCTGACTGTTAAAATCAGATACATCTGCCCGTTCCACATGTACTTGTTACTATGTGTTTGTCTGGATTCCCTAGGTGAAAATGAGGATTGCAGATGCTGGAGATTCGAGTCGGGAGTGTGGTGCTGAAAGGCACAACAGGTTAGGCAACATCCGAGGAGCAGGAGAATCGAGAATGAGGGCCCATCTCTGATGAAGGGCTTTTGCCCAAAACGTCGATTCTCCTGTTCCTCTGATGCTGCCTGACCTACTGCGCTTTTCCAGCATCACACTCCCGACCCTAGGTTTCCTGCCTGTTTCACGTACATCACTTCTGCTCCAGCTTTTAAATCGGGATCAGTAAAACTGGAATGGTCACTTTGTCCATTCATTGTTGGGAAAAGTAGAATGACATTTCACTTTTGGATATCCTACTATCAAAATAGTAAATCAGAGCAATTTTAGGAAAGAGTAATTCAAGAAGCGATGTGGAAGGATTGAGAGTTTTGGGGTACCCCACTTACAAAACATAATGATGAAAACATTCACTTCACCTGATGAAGGAGCAACACTCCTAAACCTTGTGATTTCAAATAAATCTGTTGGACTATAACCTGGTGTTGTGTGACTCCTGACTCTGTCCACCCCAGTCCAATACTCGCACCGTCACATCACAGGCTTGCATTGACTGGTATATGAACCATCCTGATTAGATACCTTGAGCTTTAGAGTAAGTTATTTGATTCTGGATTGATTTGATTCAGCTATATCCAGAGAGTAAATTTTCAGCTCGAGGTAAGTAAATGTTTACAACATCATCTACAAGAGAAGTGTCAGTGACTGGGAAGTTTACAGTAAATAACTAATTTCCCGATTCCTCAAAGCCTATCCACTCTCTACAAGGCACAAGTCAGGATTTTAATGAAGTATTCTTTATTTCTCTCAATGAATGGAGCTCCGACAATACTCGAAGCTTGGAGCTATCCAGGACAAAAGGAACTTGCTTGATTAGAATCCCACCTTAAAAGTTCACTCCCAGGGCAGCAGTATGTACCATCTACAAGATACATCACAGCAATTTTATTTATTCTTTCATAAGATATGAATGTCTCAGGAAAAGCCCATCCCCAGTTGCTATTTACTGAGTAGCTTGCATGGCCATCTGAGAAGACAGGTAAGAATTAATCACATTGTTGTGGGTCTGGATTTACATATAGGCCAGCCCAGGTAAGGATGGCAGATCCTCTTCCTTAAAGGACAGGACTGAATCAGATGGCTTTTAATAATAATTGGTGGTGGTTTTATGATCACCATTACTAAGATATTGAAAATCCAGATTTATCAACTGAATTTAAATTTTGACAGCTGCCACAGTGGGATTTGAACCCATGGCTCCCCCAGGCTTTGTGCCTTTGGTCCCTTTGAAGTGCAATGCCATCACTATACCACAGTCTCTCAATGACTCACTAAGGCTTCTTCAGAAGTCGCCTCCAAACTCACGACCTCAACCACCTCAAGGTTCAAGGACAGCATCACCAGTGTGTTCCCCTTCAAGCTATACACTGTCTTGCCATTCCTTCACTGTTCCGAGGTTAACATCCTGGAGCTCTCTTTGTAACAGTACTAAGGATGTACCTGCACCATGGGCATCTGTGTTTCAAGACGGCATCTCACTTTGCCAGCTTCTCAAAGTCAAGGAAAGGGCAATAAATGTTAGCCTAGTTGGTGGCACTCACATCTTGTGAAAGAATAAAACAAAACGTCGCATCTCTACCCTATAATCTAGCTGTATCTGCCTTTTTACTGATCTATTTGTTCTATTTTGTTCTCATTCTATTTCCCTTCTTTTCCAGCCTTTATATTTATGACTGGAGAAGATATTTAAAACAAAACTTCTTGCAGATCAATTAGTGCCTGTGTATACATGTGCTTATGAAAATCTTTGCCCTAACTTTTATCTTTTGATTAGCATACAAAAGTTTATCAGGCGTTTAAACCCCAAATAATCAAAGTACCTATGTTTTGGACATTTACACAAAGCTAGCTACTATTGAATAGCAAAATACACAGTGCAAATGGTACAACTATCTTCATTCACAAAAAAAAACTGCATTGAGTTTCAATTATCTGGCAACTCCGTTCCATATGTAATTTTCATAAAGATATGCATGGGTGAGATTACCCTCTTGCTCATACTGTTGAATGTAAATGTTTCAGTAATACTGACTTTCTCACCACCTTCCTTGCTGTCTTGAGGAGAGGTAAATTGCAACCATTGAGTCGAAAATGGCGGTTCATTTAATTCTGTATATTTTCATGGTTGTTCTCTTAGATCTGCATTTCACCAGTTTATGAAATTCTCAATTCAACTGTTCCATATTTCTGCCATTTCATGAATAAGTGACAAAACTCACAAGATGATGTAGTCATAGGGTACCAGTTGATCACTGTGACAAGATCAGTTCTCCCAAGGACTAATCCTTAAGTTGTGTGTATTTCTCACCTGAGCAATTGGATCCTTCATATCCAGCTGAGCAATTACAGGTGTAAGAGCCGTTGGTATTAATACAAATCGAATTGCGAGCTGGACATGCATTGTAGTCAAGACATTCATTTATATCTGGAAGATGAATATAATAAACAATTTGTAAGTAAAGGTTTAGTCTTCTGGGTATAATGATTTAGTCAGTATTAAATTGTTGATGGGAACATGACTGATTATTGAAATCGTTCATCAAAATGAGAAGAATTGACAACTTAGATTGTGTAGAGAAGGTTCAGAAATCAAAAATTAAAATATACATTCATTGACCAAATGATGTACTGTGTCAGGGGTTAGGATTGAAAAATATAAAATTTGAGATAAAAGGTAGGGATTGGATAGTTGAGTAAATGTGAAGAGAGTCCTTTCAGTTTCTAAGATTTGGAATGGCTCAGCTCAGGATGAAAATAAGACATTATTTCTTTGGAACTGCCTAAGTGGTATGTTCAGACAACTTCACAAAAATATAAGGTGAAAATTGTGTGATTTAACATTAATTTGAGAATATTATCAAGTAAAAGAGACTGATTAGCAAGGTTAGATCTCATGGAGTACAGGGAGAACTAGCCATGTCGATACAGAACTGGCTCAAAGGTAGAAGACAGAGGGTGGTGGTGGAGGGTTGTTTTTCAGACTGGAGGCCTGTGACAAGTGGGGTGTCACAAGGATTGGTGCTGGGCCCTCTATGTTTTGTCATAGAGGATTTGAATGCGAGTATAAGAGGTACAGTTAGTCAGTTTGCAGATGACACCAAAATTGGAGGTATACTGGACAGCGAAGAGAGTTACCTCAGATTACAACAGGATCTTGACCAGATGGGCCAATGGGCTGAGCGGTGACAGATGGAGTTTAATTTAGATAAATGCAAGGTGCTGCATTTTGGGAAAGCAAATCTTAGCAGGACTTATACACTTAATGGTAAGGTCCGAGGGAGTGTTGCTGAACAAAGGGACCTTGGAGTGCAGGTTCATAGCTCCTTGAAAGTGGAGTCGCAGGTAGATAGGATAGTGAAGAAGGCGTTTGGTATGCTTTCCTTTATTGGTCAGAGTATTGAGTACAGGAGTTGGGAGGTCATGTTGCGGCTGTACAGGACATTGGTTAGGCCACTGTTGGGATATTGCATGCAATTCTGGTCTCCTTCCTATCAGAAAGATGTTGTGAAACTTGAAAGGGTTCAGAAAAGATTTACAAGGATGTTGCCAGGGTTGGAGGATCTGAGCTACAGAAGAGGCTGAACAGGCTGGGGCTGTTTTCCCAGGAGCATTGGAGGCTGAGGTGTGACCTTATAGTGGTTTACAAAATTATGAGAGGCCTGGATAGGAAAAATAGGCAAAGTCTTTTCCCTGGGGTTGGGGAGTCCAGAACTAGAGGGCATAGGTTTAGGGTGAGAGGGGAAAGATGAAAAAGTTGCCCCTTAGGTCTCTTTTATATGTAGAGGGTGGTAAATGTATGGAATGAGCTGCCAGAGGATGTGGTGGAGGCTGGTACAATTGCAACATTTAAGAGGCATTTGGATGGGTATATGAATAGGAAAGGTTTGGAGGAATATGGGTTGTGTGCTGGCAGGTGGGACTAGATTGGGTTGGGATAACTGGTCGGCATGGACAGGTTGGACGGAAGCGTCTGTTTCCATGCTGTACATCTCTATGACTCTATGACTCTAAAAATAACAGATTTTTAAAATAGGAGCTGGTCCACCACTTGTACATATCTACATTTGTATACTAAGGACTGCTGTACTGAGATGGGTTGAGTCACCTTTTTTGGATATGTTTCTGACCAATGATGTACCTATCCTGGAATAATGATATCTTCACAGGGTACACATATTCCTCCAGTACTGAAATACTTTACATTACAAGCGTATCAAATCAATCTCTATACAAAATAATCTAGAATGTATAACTCTTCCAGTGTAACATCACAGCTGAATATTACACCTGAAGTGTTGTATCCTGGGTGGAGGAATATGTTGATCCAATTTGACATTATATACACTGAATACATCTCTCAACCGGTTTCTCGTGTACAGTAAGAAGCTTGGGGACATGGTTTTTGGGAAGCAGAATGAGATGATAATTCAATCTGTATTTGGTTTGTAGAAGTTTACTATGTAAGTATGTATTCACCAAAAATAAACTAACAACATTCTTATAAATCATTGCCATAATGTCTCAAACTAAATTAATACAGAGTTTACAGAAAAGTACATGGAAAAAGGAAAGGCACAGACATTGACAGAGATAAATCTATAACAAAAGAAAATGAGATCCACAGGAAAGCAGGAAGATGGAAGGAGTGGAAGGTAACTTGAAGGACAAGAAACAGAATTAAAATAGAAGCTGAGCAAGACAGTTATACACCAGAGACCATTTTTATTGCCACATTAGATTAACTTGTGATGATATTTTAAAATAACAAAAGATATTGTACCAATGCAGAATTTGTACGGATCTCCTTCATACCCAGACTTGCACACACATGTGTAGCTTCCGATTACATTGTGACAGTCAGCATTTTCTGGACATGTAGAAGTATCACTGCACTCATCGATGTCTGCAAGAGGAGATTAGAACAATGGCTATGATGTTGTCTATTTCAGTTTTAATAAGGCTGAATTCTTTCCAGATTGTCGAAGATAAATAATAATCATGGCAAAAAATTATGCAGTGCAATGGATACATTTATTTCAAAGAATATTGATTTATGAAATTTGTGCTCAACCTTTTTGCAAGGTTTCCAGCTTGATTTCTATGATAGCCATCATCTTTACTACTCCTTTAACCCCATTGTATGCTCGATACCCTCATGTTGGCTAAACACTTTGTTATCCCTTACATTCAGTCAATGTTGTGTCTTCTAACACAAAGGCAAATGCAAATTCTTGTCTTTATGTCTCTGTTTATGTGCAATGTTTATTTTTGCTAATCTCTACCTTTTTACATACATACTGAAGCTTTTACAATATGTTTTCAGGTCTCAAGTTAGATAAACAATGAGAAGAAACTATTTATAGTCATAAAGTCATAGAGATGTACAGCATGGAAACAGTCCATGCTGACCAGATATACCAACCCAATCTAGTCCCACCTGCCAGCACCTGCATATCCCTCCAAACTCTTCCTATTCATATACCCATCCAAATGCCTCTTAAATGTTGCAATAGTACCAGCCTCCACCACATCCTCTGGCAGCTCATTCCATACATGTACCACACTCTGTGTGAAAACGTTGCCTCTTAGGTCTCTTCAATATCTTCCCCTCTCACCCTAAACCTATGCCCTCTAGTTCTGAACTTCCCGAACCCAGGGAAAAGACTTTGCCTATTTATCCTATCCATTTCCCTCATTATTTTGTAAACCTCTATAAGGCCACCCCTCAGCCTCCGACCTCCAGGGAAAACAGCCCCAGCCTGTTCAGCCTCTCCCTATAGCTCAGATCCTCCAACCCTGGCAACATCCTTGTAAATCTTTTTTGAACCCTTTCAAGTTTCACAACATCTTTCTGATAGGAAGGAGACCAGAATTGCATGCAATATTCCAACAGTGGCATAACCAATGTCCTGTACAGCCGCAACATGACCTCCCAATTCCTGTACTCAATACTCTGACCAATAAAGGAAAGCATACCAAACACCTTCTTCACTATCCTATCTACTTGCGACTCCACATTCAAGGAGCTATGAACCTGCACTCCAAGGTCTCTTTGTTCAGCAACACTCCCTCGGACCTTACCATTAAGTGTATAAGTCCTGCTAAGATTTGTTTTCCCAAAATGCAGCACCTTGCATTTATCTGAATTAATCTGCCACTTCTCAGCCCATTGACCCATCTGGTCCAGATCCTGTTGTAATCTATTGTAATTTTCTTCTCTGTCCACTACACCTCCAATTTTGGTGTCATCTGCAAACTTACTAACTGTACCTCTTATGCCCACATCCAAATCATTTATGTAAATGACAAATGGTAGAGGGCCCAGTACCAATCCTTGCGGCACTCCACTGGTCACAGGCCTCCAGTCTGAAAAACAACCCTCCACCACCACCCTCTGTCTTCTACCTTTAAGCCAGTTCTGTATCCAAATGGCTAGTTCTCCCTGTATTCCATGAGATCTAACCTTGCCAATCAGTCTCCTATGGGGAACCTTGTTGAACACCTTACTGAAATCCATATAGATCACATCTACTGCTCTGTCCTCATCAATCTTCTTTGTTACTTCTTCAAAACACTCAATCAAGTTTGTGAGACATGATTTCCCACGCATAAAGCCATGTTGACGATCCCTAATTATTCCTTGCTTTCCAAATACATGTGCATCCTGTCCCTCAGGATTCCCTCCAACAACTTGCCCGCCACCAAGGTCAGGCTCATCGGTCTATAGTTCCCTGGCTTGTCTTTACCGCCCTTCTTAAACAGTGGCACCACGTTTGCCAACCTCCAGTCTTCTGGCACCTCACCTGTGACTATCAATGATACAAATATCTCTGCAAGAGGCCCAGATATCACTTCTGTAGCTTCCCACAGAGTTCTCGGGTACACCTGATCAGGTCCTGGAGATTTATCCACCTTTAGCCGTTTCAAGGCATCCAGCACTTCCTTCTCTGTAATCTGGACATTTTGCAAGATGTCACCATCTATTTCCCTATAGTCTATTTCTTCCATATCCTTTGCCACAGTAAATACTGATGCAAAATATTGATTTAGTATCTCCCCCATTTTCTGTGGCTCCACACAAAGGCCGCCTTGCTGATCTTTGAGGGGAAAGTGAGGGCTGCAGATGCTGAAGACCAGAGTTGAAAAGTGTGGTGCTGGAAAAACACAGCAGGCCAGGCAGCATCCAAGGAGCAGGAGAATCAATGTTTCGGGCATAAGCCCTTCTTCAGGAATGAGGCTGGTGTACCAAGTGGGCTGAGATAAAAGGTGGGGGGGGGGGGAGGGAATTTGGGGGAGGGGTGCTGAGAATACGGTAGGTGGAAGGAGGTGAGGGTGAGGGTGATAGGTCGGAGAGAGGTGGAGGTGGAGAGGTCAGGAAGAAGATTGCAGGTCAAGAGGGCGGTGCTGAATCCTGGGTTTGGGACTGAGATAAGGTGGGGGAGGGGAAATGAATCTTTGAGGGGCCCTATTCTCTCCCTAGTTACCCTTTTGTCCTTAATATATTTGTAAAAACCCTTTGGATTCTCCTTAATTCTATTTGCCAAAGCTATCTCATGTCCTCGTTTTGCCCTCCTGATTTTCCTCTTATGTATACTCCTACTTTCTTTATACTCTTCTAAGGATTCACTCGATCTATCCTGTCTATACCTGACATATGCTTCCTTATTTTTCTTAACCAAACCCTCGATTTCTTTAGTCATCCAACATTCCCTATACCTACCAGCCTTCCCTTTCACCCTGACAGGAATATACTTTCTCTGGATTCTCATTATCTCATTTCTGAAGGCTTCAGCCGTTGCTTTACCTGCGAACATCTGCCTCCAATCAGCTTTCGAAGGTTCTTGCCTAATACTGTCAAAATTGGCCTTTCTCCAATTTAGAACTTCAACTTGTAGATCTGGTCTATCCTTTTCTATCACTATTATAAAACGAATAGAATTATGGTTGCTGGCCCCAAAGTGCTCCCCCACTGACACCTCAGTCACGTGTCCTGTCTTATTTCCCAAGAGTAGGTTAAGTTTTGCATCTTCTCTAGTCGGTACATCCACATACTGAATCAGAAAATTGTCTTGTACGCATTTAAGAAATTCTTCTCCATCAAAACCTTTAACACTATGGCAGTCCCAGTCGATGTTTGGAAAGTTAAAATCCCTACCGTAACTACCCTATTATTCTTACAGATAGCTGAGATCTTCTTACAAGTTTGTTTCTCAATTTCCTTCTGACTATTGGGGGGTCTCTCATACAATCCCAATAAGGTGATCATCCCTTTCTTATTTCTCAGTTCCACCCAAATACCTTCCAGGAATATCCTCCCTCAGCACAGCTGCAATGCTATCCTTTATCAAAAACACCACTCCCCCTCCTCTCTTGCCTCCCTTTCTTTCCTTCCTGTAGCATTTGTATCCTGGAACATTAAGTTGCCAGTCCTGCCCATCCCTGATCCATGTTTCTGTAATTGCTATGATATCCCAATGCCATGTTCCTAACCATGCCCTGAGTTCATCTGCCTTCCCTGTTAGGCCCCTTGCATTGAAATAAATGCAGTTCAATTTATTAGTCCTACTTTGTTCCTGCCTGCCCTGACTGTTTGACTCACTTCTGTTCTCAACTGTAGCAGTCTCAGATCGATCTCTGTCCTCACTATCTCCCTGGGTCCCCCACCCCCCTCTCCCCCATTTACTAGTTTACTAGTTTAAATCCTCCCAAGCAAAATCCTGCCAGCAAATCTCCCTGCCAGTATATTAGTCCCTTTCCAATTTAGGTGCAATCCGTCTATCTTGTACAGATCACTTCTACCCCAAAAGAGATTCCAATGTTCCAAAAATGTGAATCCTTCTCCTGTACACCAGCTCCTCAGCGGTGCATTCATCTGCTCTATCCTCCTATTCCTGTCCTACTAGCTCGTAGCACTAGGAGTAATCTAGATATTACTACCCTTGAGGACCTCCTTTTTAAATTTCTGCCTAACTCTCTGTGATCTCCCTTCAGAGCCTCAACCTTTTCCCTTCAATGTTGTTGGTTCCAATGTGGACAATGACCTCCTGCTGGCCCATCTCCCCCGTGAGAACATTCTGCACCCTCTCTGAGACATCCTTGATCTTGGCACCAGAGAAACAACACACCATTCTGCTTTTTCTCTGCTGGCCTCAGAAACATCTGTCTGTACCTCTGACTACAAAATCCCCTAACACAATTGATGTCTTGGAAGCCGACGTACCCCTCATTGCATTAGAGCCAGTCTCAACACCAGTAACTTGGCTGTTCGTGCTACGTTCCCCTGAGAATCCATCACTCCCTACATTTTCCAAAACAGCATACCTGTTTGAAATGGGTATATCCACAAAAGACTCCTGCACTAGCTGCCTACCTCTCTTACCCTTCCTGGAGTTAACCCATCTATGTGACTGTATCTGAGACTTTTCCCCCCTTCCTATATCTGCCATCCATCACATACTGTTGCTGTTGCAAATTCCTCATCGCTTCTATCTGTCTCTCCAATCGATCACTCGATCTGATAAGATTCGCATCCAACAGCATTTATGGCAGATGTAATCCGCAGTAACTCTTAAACTCACTTTAAATTTCCACATCTGACAAGAAGTACATATCACTGCAAAGGCCATTTTTGCTCCTTCACAATCTACAGACCCAGAAAATAACATCATTTTATTCCTCTACAAAAACTGCCCCAGGTTAAGTTAATAGCTATGGCTTATATTTTAAGTTTAATCAAGAGACTTATCTCCAAAAACATAATCAAGAAAGAATCCACTGTACCCACTACTGCAGCCTTTCTCTTGGACAGACTTAAAACTACAATTTACTTATCTGATTCTGTGCTGTGAATTTCACCCAACAGTTTCTCCAAGATTAGTTGTGAATTTCACTGTTTGTTATTCTTTGTCATTCTTTAAATTTTAAAGTGTCCACATCTGTTACACTTTTTGGTAATAACATATGCATCATTTTTTAATTGAAGAACGTGTTTTCTTCTCCATCTAACATGACATCTGTTAATCTAGTTTTCCAATCAACATTGTACAATCATCTACATACTTGGTTTCGATGTGTTTATTTATATTTAAAACACTAGTTTTAGATGTAACTAAATCACTCTTATGCTTACTGTAAAATTATACCATATTATAATAACTCTTTTCTAGACCTCATTTGCCAAAATGTCATTTGCTAATCATATCCTTATTGCACAAAAATAGGCCAAAGAAACTGCTTTATAAAAATCCATTTGTCAAAAAACCATCTTAGTTGACACCCCCAACAATCCCACCATCCTCCTAAATTCCGATTGATTTTGCTGATAGCAACAAAGTTTGGCACCTTACCAGTACACAAGGAGCTGTTGAGTGTGCTTACTGCATAGCCCTCATTGCAGCTGCAGTTGTATCCTCCAAACGCATTTGTGCAGATCTGTTCACAGGAGGATATGTTTTCCAAGCACTCATCTAAGTCTTAAATATCAAACAAATACACATAAATTAATTAAGGTGTTTTGATAATACCTAATCTAAAATTCATCATTCTTGGTGGAGCTTCTGGTCTGCTTCAATGGGACTAGACATCACTATTTCTTCAAATGTTCTACAAAGCCACTTCATGAGGTTAATGTTAGTTGTGTATTAATACTTCCTAAAATTAATACAATTTGGTCAATTAGTTTATGTTTGCCAGAAAAATTTCTTAAATAATTTTCCTGTTCTTTTTCAGAAAAAAATCATATTTTGAAAATAAAAATGAAAACAGAAAATGTTAGTCTACATGTCTGGCAGCATCAGGTTTATTCAGCCATGGGATGTGCACCTCACTGGCTGGGCCAGCATTTTTCGCCCATCCCCCATTGCCCTTAAGAAAGTGGGTGTGAGCTGCCTGCTTGAACCACCATAGCCCATCTGGTGTAGATAGAACCACAATACTGTTAGGGACTGAGTTTCAGGATTTAGACTCAGTGAGACTGAAGGAATGGCAATGCATTTCCAAGTGAGGACTGTGGATGGTTTGGAAGGAAATTCACAAGTTAATGGTGTTCCATGTGTCTACTGCCTTTGTCCTTCTAGATGGAAATGTAGGCCTTGTAATGGCATCCACCTTTGCATTGCACCATCATCTCCCCTACCTTCCACCGTATCACAGGAGTTTGCAATTCCTGTCTGTGCTTGATTAAAACCTGTAACTTTACCTTTAGTTTATTTTTTACTGTTGACCTGTAATATTAATTCAGTTTCTCTCTTCACAGATGCAACCAGAATTGCTGGATGTTTCTATTTCGATGGCAAACTTCAGTAAATAGAAGTTAAGCTGTTCCTTACCAAAACATTTTATCCCATCTCCTTTTAAGTTATCTGGACAGGGATCACAGGTGTAACCCTCCAGTGGTGCAGGCTGGTCTTTGCAAGTGTCATTCAGGAAACATTGGTTATCTTGACAAGCATCAAAATCCTCAGTGCAGTAATCACCCGTGTAGGCAGTGGTACAGTGACATCCTGCAACCTAAACATTGTGTAGACAGGATTTAGATTGCATGATTACTTTGGATAAAAATTCCACCTACATCTTGTGCTCTTGTCAACACAGAGTATTGTTACATCAGAACATTAAAATTGCCATAAAATCTCTCTTGTTTTTTTTCACTATCTTGTAGCATTTTATGCCAAAAAATCAACAGCATGGTCTACTTTAATTGGACCACTCAAACCTTAAGTAGAAAATGAATTTCAACAAATTGTAGTCTTATTTTCTAATAAAAATTATTCAGATGTACCACTTAAACTTCAAATTGTAGTCTTAATATTTCAATACAATCATAAAATATTTGTGTTGAAAATGCTGTTAAAAATGCATAAATTTGTTTAACCTTAAAAACAGTATTGTTTGTTGTTGTGCTTAAAATCGTTCTGGAATAATCACAGGTCGAATTGATACTACAGTTGCACAACACAAGTGTCAATCCTAACACAGAAACAGCTTTAGAATCATCTGCTTGTATTATGGCAAACACTGGGATGGAGCTTGTTGGATTCCAAGAAAAGTTTCCATTTTCTGTAAGGATAAAAAGAACATACATTGTTTTTAGAAATGCTGTGTATTTATATTCGGATCTATTTTTGAAAGAAATATAGTTCTTTGGTGCTTTTACTAAAGGTTAGCTATGCACAACAGTCACGTAATATACACTTATAATGAAATAAAGCTATTAAGTAAAATTTGAAATAACTGCAGATGCTGGAAATCAGAAACAAAAACCAAAATTGTTGGAATAACGAAATGGGTCTGGCAGGATCTGTGGAGAGAAATCAGAGTTAACTGAGAGTTAATTAGTTATTAGTTAACTCTGATTTCTCTCCACAGATGCTACCAGGCCTACTGAGCTTTTCCAGCAATTTCTGTTTTTGTTTTTTATCACATTAAGTATTTCACAATTAAGATTCATAGCTAAATGCATAAAAGAAGAATTTGGAAGAAATACACACTAGAATAATGAACATAAAAGGCACTTTTTCCATAACTAAAATATACTTTGTTAAGCACTTTCATTTTTAATCCAAACAGGTGGTTACATTTTAGACATGGACTTTATCTTGTGCAGAGCAATCTAACAAGATGTAAATCTTACTAGTGGTTACTATAGCCTTTAATATTGCTTGTTTCAAAGAAATGGTCCAAACTCTCTATTCAACCTAACCATGGGCACTGCTTAAATGTATGTCTGAAAGAATTTCAAATTCTAATGATACAAGAATTTAATTTTCCACTTTATACTTTAATTAATTGATGATCATCTTAAATTGGGGTGCTTTTGTTGCATTCTTTGTGAAGCCTGTGAGCTATTCCTCAATTGTGTATGGATCATGACTTCTTTTAATTCAAAATGGTCCAGCAGTTCACGTAAACATAGTATATTCAAAATTAAAACATGCTATCTCGTACAAAATATTATTTTTGGTTGAATGTCAAAATAGTAATTGGCTAGAGATGTAAATGACCTGAGAAAATCTTTGATTAGTTCAACTTTACCTGTGATTGTGATATCTGGAGAATCAGTCACCACGGAAAATGTCACCTCATCATCATTGCTATCAGTTGCAGTAAAAAGAGCAAACACTGGTTCATTGAGCTGAGTTTGAATGGTTGAACTTCCGGAGATGTTAGGTGGGAAATTATCTGTGAATATTGCGTTAATATTATTGGAAGCCTTCAGTCGGAATTCACTTTTAGTTTGCAAACAAATTTAAAGTATTACATGCAAAGTGAAAAGGATATATTCTTGTTCAGATATGAGAAATTCCAGAACTTTTAATTAAGACATTTTAATGTACTCTTTGAATTAGCAGCAACATAGATAAAGTTCATACAGTAAAAGTTGAGACCAGTATTTTAAAGCCATGATTTGTATTTTTCGTCAATAGTTGACATTTTAAAAAAGTTCTTCACGTAGCACCAGTATCATCCATTCTAATTCTTCCAGTTCCCTTTGCATTTCATCGTTTCTCATCCCACACAGGGCAGTCAGCAAAACCGCCCTTGAAAGTACCCCAATCAACTGGGAAATTCCATTCTTAGAGGTGATAGATTGAGAAAAGAAACCTGTTTTAAATAGCAGGCAATTATGAGGAGCTACTCCTCCAATCACCATGTAGTACTCTACCACACGTGCTGCTAATAGATTCAATAATACATCAAGCAGCAAAAACTATGGAACAGAAGCAATCTGAATGGAGGAGCAACAAGCAATAGGGAAAGTCAATGAAAACTGCAACATAGTCACTGAGAATCACAATTAACTGAATCCAGGCTCTGGAGCCACTGTCTGGATCTAGGAGTTCCATGGACCTGGATGGGTGTGTTTGGTGAAAGGTGAGGAGGGGCATGCCAGATGGTTGTGCGGAAAAAAGGAAGTTGCATAATGGCTGTCGGTGAGATAAGAGGTTGCAAGAAGGTTGTGTGAAATTAGCTAGACAGCACAACGAGTTGTGGGGTTGGTGGAAGAGGCTATGGGGGTCAAGAGGGAGGAAGCAGTAGAAACAGAACAGTTAAAAACCTGTCAACAAAATAATACTCCGATAACTGGGATCTAAGACTACTTTAAATCCCTGAGGGAATTAATTCCTTGCAAATGAACGTGGAATCTTGAGTTTAAGGCTGCATAGGTTCAAGAGCTACCACGCTTGGATTTTACTACAATGAACACGATCTTCAACCTCAGATACAGTAACAAGGGTAGTGGTACATGTGTGATTATTTCAGCTTTGTGTGGATGTGTTAGAAATATATTATCTGTGATCTCATCAGTGAGGTGTGTTTAAGGTGATGGCTTTTTATGTGTAGAAATGTGGGTGAGTTATTTAAACAAAACCTTTTGTTGCTAACCTATGCCTGTTCTCTTATATCAATTTAAAATACAATGATACTGAGGAAGTTAATGTTTTCCTTCTGTGTTATAGTTGAATGAAGAGTTGATTATTATTGGCGATATTGACAAATTAAAATTTTAATTCTGTATGAGTCCAAATTCTCATCCATTAACACACATATAACAGGCATTGTTGTTACATGAATGCAACACTAAATAAATTATTTTGTGAAATTAAATAAATAGCCTCCAAAAACAAAACGGTTGCTTCTGAAAAATCAAAACATAGACCCCCAAAAAACTCGAAGAGCCCTTAAAAAAATTATTTGACCTTATTCTCATCAATATTCTTCTATCCAACACCAGGAATGACTGTGTCAATAATAATTTCATTACTTAACAGATGTACATACGTACTCATTGTGCTGTTCTGTGCTGTAAATGTTGTCACACTTTGTAATGTTACTGCTCCAAAAGATAGATCATCTGTACTTAAAACATCAAAAATGCAGTCATCGTTTCCTTGACATGTTTCATTAGCTTTGTCAATTTTCTCCTTTTCAGCTGTTCGCAAAAGCTCATCATAAAACAAAGGTACAAAACTATTATTGTTGTATGTGTACCAAGACTCTCCAGCAGTGGTGTTGTATGTAAATATGCTGTTGTTCGGAGATGTTTTCCCTACGTAAAAGAAAAGATCATATTGGCATTGTTCCAGATGCTTGAACATACAAAATTGAATAAATAAATCAAAGATCTGCAGATGCTGAAGATCTGAAACAAAATCAGAAATTACTCGAGAAACTCAGCAGGTCTGCCAGCATCTGTAGAGAGAAAGCAGAGTTAATGTTTTGAGTTCAGTGACCTTTCTTCAGAACTACAAAATTGATTAGGCATGAAAAGATCAGCTGGTTCTTTAACATTCCCTCCAAAATAGTTAGATCTAAGTAAATTACTCAGTTTCTTCATTAATTATTTCTCACAATAAAAATTTGAAATATGTGAAGTTTGTACTTACATGTCATGCCAAAATTAAAGAATATTTGAGTTTCATTGGGCAGATTTGTTCCATCAAAGTCAAGATATGTTCCATCAGAGGCTTTAAAATCATCTGTTTTATCATCATTCCAGATACCTAGACATATGAAATGGGCATTATTATAATATTATGTAGAAAATAATGACAAATTCTATCTGTTTCTGATTCTGTTTTGTGATACATCATTTACTCTGAAATTATTCAAAAATACTGTAAATGTACAGATAAATGAAGTCAATGTTTTTTTTTAATTTTCAACAAATTTCTTGTCAGCTTTCATGTGGCTTCTGGATTAAAACAAAGTCTTGATTAGACAATGCCTTTCCATGGTGTTGACAAGTCTCCATTATTCAGTTCTGTTTGAAACTTGTTTAGCAATTAAGTGAAGTGACAAACAATCAAAAGAAGGATTTTGGGGGAAAAGGTAGTCTAATAAATATTTGCAAATGTACTTAAACCTCATGATAACTATATAACGTTACAATTAGATATGTGACTTGAGTGTGTTTTTCACATATGATCTACTGAATAATGTTAAAATATGAGACATTTAGGGTGTTCAATGCAGCAGTGGCTGCTTTAGTTTAGTTGAGAGAATCCATAAAACGTTAAGTTTAATAAGGGCACAACTTAAAAGTGGAATCATCACTCACCCAAGAGTCCTTCTGTTTTATCTTTTAAAGAATTATCTAATGTTGTAGTGAATGCCAAAGTCCCCTTCATTCCTGAAACAGTAATGGATGCTCCACCTTCAAAAGTGGCCTCTGTTTCATTGTTGCTTGTCTTTTGTAAGGTTACTTGTTTTGTATAAGTAGAATTTTCTGGAAAGAAAAATGATTGCAAGAAATTAATTTAAGAAATGTTTTATCTCATAAGTTTGAGTTACAAAATCTTTACAATTTTGAGAACAGATCTTTAAAAGCAAAACTTTCTTAAGGAATAGGTTCTGTATTTCTGATTAAATTTCATTTAATATCTAAGTTTTGAATGTACATTTTTTGGAAGAAGTACAATATTTGATAACAATTGATGCTGCGACATTATTGCTTGCAATTTTGACGCATACTATAAAATTTAATCTTGTTTTAGACTAGCTATCTGTTTCACTGATCTGTAAATCATAATCAGAATGTTTTGTAAATAATTAACAATTCATGCCTGTAAGTTGAATAGTGAACACTTTATACACATTTAACACTTTGTTGCAGTTACCAGAAAGAAGTTTTCTTTGTCAGAACTGTGAATTAATTCTGGCTGAATTTTATGCTTTTTATAAAGGTCTCGATGGTTAACATTGAAAACATGTTCAATATCTTGTAAATTAAAATGCACATCACCATGTCCCTAATGCTTATTTATAGACTTCATAGTAAGCGTATAGTGGATTTTAAAGTTAAATAATTTGTTCTAACCTGTAACTTCGAAAATGCTACCATCAACCATCACACTTATTTCATCATCATCATTGAGATTCCACTGAACCTGCAACAGAAATAATTTCCTAATTTGTAATTGGCATTAATCGAACAAGGTTCCAGATGCTTTTTATGGATACAGTACTGAGGAATTCTACTGCTTGTGGGAGGTCAATCGAAAAATATTTCTTCAAAGTTAAGATGTTTTGCATGTGACTGTTACAAGTATGACAAAATCAAAATAATTGCTTGAATTAGGGTTGGTAACTCTCCATGATTAAACTGGATCTTTTGGGAATTGAAGATCAATATCCAGGTTATAATTGGGAATGACATGAGTCATCAATGACCTTAAGGTCCTGCCTACCTTTTGCAGTTGGCAGTCAGTAAAAACAAATAACATTATGCTGCAGGGAGCTTTCAAATATCCACAAGAAAGCACAAGTCAGTGGAAGATTTAATTTTAAAAGTCAGAATCCTGATCCTACCCCACCACCAGCCCACCCTTTCTTGTTTTAACAGAGTTAAGTTAAGTGGAGGGGTGTGTTAGTAAATTTGCTGATGATATGAAGGTTGATGGAATGGTAGGTAGGGTGGAGAGCTGTTGTAGTTTGCAATGGGACATTGACAAGATGTAGAACTGGGCTGAGAAGTGGCAGGTGGAGGTCAACCTGGAAAAGTGTGAAGTGATTCACTTTGTAAGGTTGAATGTGCATGCAGAATACAGGGTTAAAGGCAAGATTCTTGGCATTGTGGAGGAACAGAGGAATCTTGAAGTCCACATCCATAGATCCCTCAAAGTTGCCACCCAAGTTGATAGGGTTCTTAAGAAGGCGTATGGTGTGTTGGCTTTCATTAACAGGGGGATTTTGTTTAAGAGCTGTGAGGTTATGCTGCAACTCTATGGAGACCTGGTTAGACCATACTTGGAATATTGTGTTCAGTTCTGGGTTCCTTATTAGAGGAAGCATGTGGAGCTTTAGGAATGATGCAGAGGAGATTTACCAACATGTTGCCTGGACTGGAGGACATATTTTATAAAGAAAAGTTGATGGGCTGGATGTAGCCTTGCTAGCTGAACTGGAAGGTTCACGTTCAGACATTTCATCACCGTATGAGGTAACATCTTCAGTGAGCCATTGGATGAAGCATTGCCTGCTTTCTATTTATATGTTTGGAGTTCTTTGGGTTGGGAATGTCATTTCCTGTCCTGATGTCATTTGCTGCTTATTTTCTCAGGGAGTCGTAAATCGGGTCCAAGTCAACGTGTTTGTTGATAGAGCTCCGGTTGGAATGCCATGCTTCTAGGAATTCTTGTGCATGTCTCTGTTTGGCTTGTCCTAGGATGGATGTGTTGTCCCAGTCGAAGTGATGTCCTTCCTCATCTGTATGTGAGGATACTAGTGAGAGAGGTTCACATTGTTTTGTGGCTAGTTGGTGTTCATGTATCCTGATGACTAGTTTTCTGTCTGCTTGTCCAATGTGGTGTTTGTTGCAGTTCTCATACAATATTTTGTAAATGACATTAGTTTTGATTGTTGTCTGTATAGGGCCTTTCAAGTTCATTAGCTGCTGTTTTAGTGTGTTGGTAGGTTTGTGGGTTACCATGATGCCAAGGGGCCTGAGTAGTCTGGCAGTCATTTTCGAGATGACTTTGGTGTAGGGGAGAGTGGCTAGGGTTTTTGGACGTGTTTTGTCTGCTTGTTTGGTTTTGTTGCTGAGCAATCAGCAGACTGTGTTTATTGGGTACCACTCTTTTGAATATACTGTATAGGTGATTTTCCTCTACTCTGCGTAGTTCCTCTGTGCTGCAGTGTGTGGTGGCTCATTGAAATAATGTTCTATTGTAGCTTAGTTTGTGGGTGTTGGGATGATTGCTTCTGTAGTTCAATATTTTGTTTGTATGTGTCGTTTTCCTGTCGACACTGATTTGAAGTTCTCCATTGGCTGTTCGCTCTATTGTGACATATAGGAATGTCACTTTGTTGTTATTTTCCTCCTCTTTAGTGAAGTTTATGCCAGTAAGGGTAATATTGATGGCCTTGAAGGTTCCCTCTAATTTGTTTCATTTAGTGATGACAAAGGTGTCATCCACATAGTGGACCCAGAGTTTGGGTTGGATGGTTGGCAGAGCTATATTACTGCCTCTGCTAAGAACCCTGATGTCAGAGATCCCATGGGTGTTCTGTTGGTTTGTCTGTAGGTTTTGTTGTTGAAGGTGATGTGGGTGGTAAGGCATAGGTCCACTAGCTTGATGATATAGTCCTTACTGATGAAGTTGGTGGTGTTTGGTGTATGTGTCTTTGGGTCTTCTAATAATGTTGTCAGCGTTTCCTGGGCCAAGTTGATGTTGATTGATGTGATCAGGGCTGTTACATCAAAGAAGACCATTATTTCATCCTCTTCTTTTTTCATGTCTTTGGTTTTCAAGAGTTCTTGGATGGAGTGGAGTGAGTCTTCTACTAAGTGTTTTAGACTTTAGTGTAGTTCGTTGGCCAATCTGTAAGTTGGTGTTTCAGGTAGTGAGACTATAGGTCTGAAGGGGTTTCCTGGGTTTGTGAATTTTGGGTTATCTGTAGAAATGTGGTGTGTTGGATCCATTTGGTTTCATTTTTTTGGAAGTCAGTCTTATTTATTTCTTCAGATTTCTGAAGTTTTTTGACTAGGGCTGTTATTTGGTTCTCTAGTTTGGTTCGAGTCTATCACCACTTGTTGGTAAGTGTTGGTATCTACAAGTAGTGGGTTCACTTTTTCAGTGTAGTTTCTTTGGTTTAAAATGGCTGTCAAGTGTCCTGTGTCTTCAGGTAGGATATCAATGTTTTTATCTTTTTTTAGTCTTTCTAGTGCTTTCATTTCTTGTGTATTGAGTGCGTTTCCTTCCTTTTTTCTGCTTAATGTTGATGCGACTACCTGTCTGATAGTTTGCTGGGTTTCTTCTGTGAGTTGGTTGTCTTTCAGTGTTGTTTCTAATGCTTCGAAGAGATCTTTTTTGTCCACATCCTGGCTGTTGTAATTTAATCCTCTTACTAACATGGCCTTTTCAGTGTCTATTAAGGGTCGGTGAGATAAGTTTTTCATCCATGCTTCTGTGTTGTCAGTGTTGTTACTTTGTGTAAGTTTGTCTTGTTTTTTCTGTAGGTCTAGTTTTTCATTTTCTGTGTTTGTCGCTGTCTAATATCTATGGCTTGTTATACTGTGTCTGTCCATTCATGGTCTGTTGCATGAGTGAGTAAAGATGTTTGGTGCACAATTTCCGAGTTGTATTTACGGAGTCTGTTGTGGACATCATTAATCATTTCTCTAAGCATTTTGCAGCCGTTTTGTTCTGCTATTCTTTTGGCAGTGGGGTGTGAAGGGGAGGTTTGCATTTAAGACATTTAGGTAGTACCTGCTTTCTTATGCATTCATGCAGGAAGTACAGCTGTTCACGGGTGGCACTCTGTCGGATGGCATTCGTTTCCCATTTTCAGCATATTACGCCCATAGGTGTTAGCGAGTTTTGAGAAGATTTGAGAAGGTTGAGGTTCTGGATGTAGGTCTGTTCACTGAGCTGGAAGGTTCATGGTCAGACGTTTCAACACCATACTAGGTAACATCTTCAGTGAGCCTCCGGACAAAGCATTGCTGATGATTCCTGCTTTCTATTTATCTGTTTGGGTTTCTTTGGGTTGGTGATGTCATTTCTGGTGGTGATATCCTTTCCTATGGTGATGTCATTTCCTGTTCTTTCTCTCAGGGGATGGTAAATTGGGGCCAAGTCAATGTGTTTGTTGATAGAGTTCCAGTTGGAATGTCATACTTCAAGGAATTCTCGTGCGTGTCTCTGTTTGGCTTGTCCTAGGATGGATGTATTGTCCCAGTTGAAGTGGCGTCCTTCCTCATCTGTATGTAAGGATATTTGTGAGAGAAGGTCGTGTTGTTTTGTGGTTAGTTGATGTACAAATCTTCTCAAAACTCGCTAAAGGGTTGATGGAACTAGGGCTTTTCTCATTGAAGTGAAGAAGGATGACAGGTGATGTGATAGAGGTGTACAAGATGATGAAAGGCAATAGATAGAGTGGAAAGCCAGAGACCTTTTTCCCAGGGCGGAAATGGCTATCACGAGGGGACATAATTTTAAGGTAATTGGAGGAAGGATTGAGGAGATTAGATTAGATTAGATTAGATTAGACTTACAGTGTGGAAACAGGCCCTTCGGCCCAACAAGTCCACACCGACCCGCCGAAGCGCAACCCACCCATACCCCTACATTTACCCCTTACCTAACACTACGGGCAATTTAGCTTGGCCAATTCACCTGACCCGCACATCTTTGTGACTGTGGGAGGAAACCGGAGCACCCGGAGGAAACCCACGCAGACACGGGGAGAACGTGCAAACTCCACACAGTCAGTCGCCTGAGTCGGGAATTGAACCCGGGTCTACAGGCGCTGTGAGGCAGCAGTGCTAACCACTGTGCCACCGTGCCGCCCATTAGTGCCACCGTGCCGGAGATGTCAGAGTTCGCTTCTTTGCACAGAGTGGTGCGCGCATGGAATGCACTGCCAGCAATGGTAGTCGAGTCAGATATATTAGGGACATTTAGGTGACTCTTGGATAGGCACGTGGAAGATAGTACAGTGCAGGGTATGGAGGTTAATCTAATCTTAGAGTAAGACAAAAACTCGGCACAACATTTAGGACCAAAGGGCCTGTTCCGTTCTCTACTGTTCTATGTTCTATGTTCTAGTTGGTATGGGGTTGGGGGAGATTTCATGTGGTCAACTTTCTTGCAGAAGGTGACTTGATGATTTAATTACATTGAGGCTTTGAGTCTCATTTTTAGGTCACATTTTAAATTTGACTCGGTACCTCTGGTTTTCCCAAGCCATAGTTCTCAACTCTCTCAATGTTTTGCTTGAGAGAGACGAGAATCACTGGAACCAGACACCCCAACTGTGGCTTCCTCCTGCCAGCACTGGCTGCAAACTTAAGATCTCCCTTAACTTGTATTTAGCTTCATCCTTTGGGATTGGATTGCTCCCTCCCACACCCCTCAACTGACACCAATTAGATCACAGGCCCTGCAAGTCCATGTTTGAAATAAGCTGACTTTGTGTCTCCTCCTCCACTGAGATATCAGAATTGGGATGTACTGTTGGGAGACTCTGTTTCTGGAGGAGTCAATCTAACATGTCAACTTAAAGTTCAGGATTCTGTCTACCGAGAAACCCAGGAAAAAAGTCTGGCAGAGACATTTGAAGAATGGAAAACACCGTTTCAGCCATTTTTAAGTGATCTGGCACCAAGAAACCATATCACACAACAGAATGTGTCCAGTAGGGGGAAGCTGAGAGCTGAAATGTTTTCACATGTTCTGCACATGACATTTTTTAAAGTAAGAAGATTGGAACAGGTTTCCAATTATTACAAAGTGTAGGAAACCAAAATGAAGAAATTGATTTGAAGATTTCCAAATGGGTAAAATAAAAGATCCCAGCAAGAATTTCTAGCTGGTTGATCTGGAAATTCGGACAGAGTTTAAGCATGGCATAAATCAACTCTGTGTTCGCGAATAACTCAAAATGGCTGAAGAAAGTCAAAACTCAGCCATCTAAATTAAAACTGCGTAGACTGGGAGGCTCAGATCTCAGCCACATTCACCACAAATCTTCGACACAAAGAAAAGAAAACAAATCATGAAACTCTGCATGACTTGTCAAATCTGTCATTTTGTAAACTGGGTATTTCAGATAATTCCCTGATGAAAATGGATTTCATTGTGTGAACAGTTTGTCACTCCATCCTCAAGCTATTGGAGAAAAGAGAGAGACACCAAGATACATATGACAAAGAATAACAAGATAGATTGTGCCTTATTTAATTACAAGGTGATCCCATTAGGTAATGGAGTTTTATCAGCAGAACAGTTAATAAGGAGGAGGAGGCTAAAGACTTGACTTCCTTCATTGTGCAGACCTAATATCAACTCAAAAGATCACAATCAATTAAGGTTGGAAGAGGAAACTCAAACAGGGCAATAATCAAGATGATAAAGTTGCCAACATTAGGCAGAAGCTCTATCTGCTTTAATACCTGGACAAAGGTGTGGACAAGAGACTGCCAGGCAGAGGTGCATTCATAGAACAAACACCACTACATCTCATCCAGATACCATGCAGGTCCACAGGAGAAACAGGCTCCATTATTATTAGAACTCACAAGGAAAGGCTCAATGCAGTAGTACCAAGAGTAAGATGACAAGACAGACTCTGCATCAACCAATCACCTCCAGGAGTGACACTCAAGTTCAAGCACTGAGCATGGACCATCATCTCTGAAAAGAAACCAGGAACAATTGTAAAGGCATCAGACAGGTTCAATCTGTGATGCCAAAACTTTGTATGGAGGTGATGAGAATGTAAATAGTAATACTTTTGAGTTTTCCTTTTTGGATTTGAGTTTATGTTAAGTGAGAATGGTGCAATTGATGAATTAAGCATAGTGGCCGTACAGTCAGAGAAAACAGACTAGACTCATTGTTTTCCATGCTAGTTCTTGGCCGTACTAGCTTACTACAGACTGATATGAATATTCCTGAAGCTGCATCGACTAATTTCAAATCCCTGTTCTTGAAGAACCAACTCCAAAGGATGGACCATTGTGTCCAGGTTCCTAAAACTGCTTCCACTGACAGGTTCTTTTCTCACAGCTTCGCATTGGTCAACAGAGAAAGTTGGCAACCACTCAGCCTACCCTTTCCTGATCTATCAAGCTAAAATTCACATCAAGGCTCAGCAATTCAACAGTAGCAGAGAGGAAGGAGAAAGAAACCAACTCAGGCCTGTGAATCCCACTTCCCAACACATCATGCTCCCACTGTGGAAAAACTTGTGGATCCAAGCTTGGGCTTCTCAGTCATCTGAGAATTCCTCTAACCCAACAAACCTCAACTCTGAGGGATTGCTGGTGACAGACTACATTCAAATATCTCAAAATTAAAGATGAAAGGGATAAGGAGAAACTTTAATCAAGGAATTAAAAGGCAGCATGGTAAGTAACCAACTCTGGGAGGAAGGAGTCAAAGCAGGAAGGAGGAAGGAGAGAACAGGTAGTTAACACCAAATGTAACAAGGAACAGGGAACAGGAAAACTACTTCTGATAAGAAGGCAAGCTACAAACTTGGTGACCCCAGAACTGTAATCAATGTTGTGAATGGACAGATCTTTCAGACCATCAATAATGTGCCACCAGAAATTTCACAAGGCAGAAAATCCTATAAGAATTCAACCTCAGGATTCTGAAGTAGCAGAACTCTGAAGAACTGCACTGTATGAGGATCAAGCCTCAACCATCCAGAGACAGACACTGTTAGTTGGGGGGAATTGTAGCTAATTTCCACCATTAATTGGATAATAGCCAAGTTGGGTTTTGAAGCTTAGATTGCTTGCTTGAAGGGTCGTATTTTGGTTGTTGCATGCAATAAATTTTAAATAATTGTTTCAGTATTTGATTGTTCATTAGATTTCTTCATAAGGAGACAAATTAAAAGTAGATTGCAGTGATGTCATTATGTTTCAGTCCTATTCACCAAACAAGGATTTAAGTTAAAAACAAATGTATCATGTAAAATAGTACAATTCTTATTGAGCTCTATAGGACCAGCATTTTAAATTTGCAAGAGAATATTGTAAGTCAACATTACTTTTACATTTAGGTATCACTTTTGTACAAGTACTGGAAAAATTAACAAGTTAATTTAACGGGCCTCCCAGGTCTCTGACATATGAAAGTCTATCACCCCTCTGCCAGAGAAATACACATAGGTTGAATTTCTGTTTGACTGGAGTGGTTTGCATGCTGCTTCCTCATGAGAGAGTCCCAAAGCGAATAAATCCTCAAAATTGATTGGTAAAGTCTTAGTGTAAACTGATTTACAGCTGGCCTTAATTCAGCTAAAATCACAAAGCATGATCAATATGCAATTTTCTGTAGATCTCTTTCATTACCTTTGTTCCACTTGGTCCTCGTGCTGCCAATGCTACAAAGCTTGTTGCCTGTGATGTTCTATTCACTCCAGCTCTGAGGGTTCGTCCATGCAAGGTAAATGTCAATGCGCCATTATCATCCATTACATTTAATACAATAAATTCTCCCAGACCATTGAAGGTGTATTTTACACTATCCAGGGTCGCCACGTGGGGATCTCCAAAGAAAAAACCTGTTAAGTTAAAAACAATATATTTCAAACGAGTAATTTATTTAAATATGGGTATGCTTTGGTCATATGTAATGCTAGTCCTGCACCTGTTGACTTTAAGATGACTCCTGAAATGTTCTAAAATGCCCCCCTAATTGTAGATAAAGAATGAAAATGAATGAAAGGCCCAGGTTCAAGTCCTACCTGCTCCAGAGGTGTGCTATAGCCTATCTGACAGGTGGATTTTCAAATTGAAAGAAAACAATAAAACTGAACAGTAAGGGTGCTTGTGTTGCAGTGGTAGGGTCCCTACCTCTGAATCAGGAGACTTGGATTTAAGTCCCCCTGATTTGTGTCATTACATCTCTCTGAAGGTTGTATAGAAAATATATAAAATTGAATGGATTCACCTGCTGTTGACTGAGGTATCAAATTAGAAGATGACAAATGTACACGTAACTCTTCAGTAACACTTGGGGATAGGTGCAAAGGAGATGCTCTACAAACCAATTCAACAACAACACAACACTCCGACACAACCATACCTTTCATCCAAAATTCTAGGTTGTACTATCACAACTTCTGGATATTGTGTGAGTAGCTACCTGGAATTCATTGGTTGATGAAAGCCCACCATCACCTTCTCAAAGGAGATTAGAGATTGGAAACTAATATTGATCTTGTTAGGAAATTAGAGTTAATATTAAAAATTCTCACCTAGGCTACATACTGTAACATCCATGAACACCCTGCTTATGAAATCTCAAGCATACAATGTTCCGCAGAACTAACATTCAATGTCTTCTTTATACCATCAAGTCATCCCGTGATATCATGCATCATTATTGTCATAATCTCTCACAACACTTTGTCATTGCATACATAGTCTATTCCTCTAAAAATGGCTTATTTCTTATCCCCACTTCTTCCATTCCTGCCATTTCTGACAGTTCCATCAGCCTTTGAGTTGTTATATATTTACAATTCATGACAGGATCTGACAGTACTGCAGAGTGATTAGAACTGATTAATTAAGTATGGGATCATATAGCCCTGTGCAATGTATGCTGATTCTGTTGTTTGGCATTGGAGTAGTCTTGTGTTATAGTTTCACTAAGCTGACACTTCATTTTTAGGCTTACCCTCCACCAGAACTGATTGAACTGCAGTGGTCCCCTGGATTGATGGTAAAGGTAGATTGAAGGCGTATTTAATCATATTAAATTTGCTCATCACTAATTAATACGAAATAATCTTGCTCTAAGATCTCCTTTGTTTTATTGATCAGCAGCAATCATGCATTTTCATACTAACAAGCAAGACTAGAAAATTGTGATGTAGCATTTGACACATTAATACCAAATTTAATTTTCTATTCCAATCCATTTATATTAAATATCCTAAACAAGTGTCCAAGTCTGAATGATTAGTTTCCCTGTGTTTGTAGTTATGCTGAAGACAATGCTTTAAGTTGTATGCATGAAATACCTATCCGTGGAGGAATGTATCCAATGCAGTGGTCCTTTGGTCTCTTTGTGTGGTAAAGATTACAGAAATAATCATCACCAGAGTCTCTGCAACAATCATGGTAAGGATCAACTTCCGTTTCTAAAGAGAGACAGAAAAAAAATCTGAAATTATGAACATAAGCCACAGAACTACCAATAAACGTATTTGCATTTGAAGATATTTGTTCTTCTCTAAAAACTGGATTTTGATCTCTCTCTTCCAATTAAGTGTTAGGGACCTGAAATGTTAACTATTCCTCTCCACAGATGTTTCCTGGCCTACTGTGTATTCCCAGCATTTGGTTTCAGTTTTTCTACACCAACATAATGAAAGGAAAATGATGCTGACATTTTCTGATGAGATGCACTTCACGTTTGAGTACTGCTAAGGAAAGAAAGTGCTGAATATCTATGAAACTGCCTGAGAATATAAGAATATAATGCCAGTGTTTACAGTAAGTGTTTGGAATTGCAAACTTGATTTCTAAAGGAGATATTCCTCCTTAAAGTGACATGTGCAGCTACCATTGCTGAGAAACTGAAGTCCTGGAGCTCTTGGTTGGTCAGTACAGAAAGGTCTAATACCTCTGCGTCAACAGCTGCTCAGCTATCACTCAACATAACCTTCATCATTTTTGATCTTACTGCATGTAATTTGTCTTCAGAACGGAATGAAGGATCCTGATTCCTTTTTGTAGTCTCAGCACTGGATTGTCTGCTTATTTCTGTACACTGAATCAATTTCAGTGTTTTCAGTATCTACCAACTGAAGAATATTCAAAGCTATACATTTATCCCTACTTAATAAAGAACTACAATGATGAGGAATGGCGTATAGAATTTATGTGATCTCTCTTCTGTTGTGGTAAGGTGAGCATTCATCTGTTCTTTCATTTTGATGTGAACACTTTGTGTACCAAAAGTGGAAGGGAGGATAATCTAAGAATATTTTACTTTAACCATGGTGCTCTATCTGAATGAATCAATATATCTATCCTGTATCGAATTTAAAATGCTTTCCTGCTATAAACTGTGAGCATAGCATAGCAGAATTTGTCTTGTGGGTCTCAGCAATCAGGGGGCCTGAAATCTTGCAATGGATCTGCCACATTCTACACATTCTCAGAAAAAAAAGTTTTTCCTGCTATTGTGTGCTGTAGCGCTGGAAGATCCGTAGCTTGCTGCAGTCTGGGTTTAATCTTCCATGCTGCTACTGCTGCTGCTGTGACATGATCTCTTTCCCTCTCTTGGCACTCGTGAACCTCAGTAAAACTTGCTGGGCTGAGATCTTGCGGATGTGGTTCTTTAATGGCTTTGACTGGATCCTCTTTCTTCACATGCTTGCCACTGGTGAATATTCTGTGGATTCTTTTCTTCTCCCTCCCTGTAGGTCCTCTGATCTCTGATACTATTTTATTCACTGGAGCCTACAGCTTTTGTGGTAATCTTGCTGCAGGGTCAGCTGGGGTCTTTCTCCTGTATTTTTTCAGCTTTGGCACAGGTCTTCCCTCTCTATGATTTGGTGCCTTGAAAGCTGTTGTTCACTTTTTGTTGCTGAATTTCTCTTTGGTGTTCTTCCACTTCTACAGTCAGACCGCTGGGGTCATCTCACTTGTAGCATGGTGCTATTTCTGGGCTTTATTTCAAGCATTTCCTGATGCTATCTTTTGGTTCCTGGTTACTGTCTTCCAACCTGTAGTCGAATACATCTACATCTAACAAGCATTATTAAGCCTAACGATTTGCAGTGCCTGGCAAGAGCAGGCATTTTTTAGATTTCATTCTGATACATGTTATTTGATGTCATTACAACAGAGCTCCTTTTACACATTCTTAGTAGCTATCCTCAAAAGTAAAATTAATCCTTTTTTTCCATAGACTGCATTGTCATAATCCTGAGATGTATTTTGAGGTAGCGAGTCTTCAAGGTGTCAATAAGGGAATGGCTTGCCATGGGGTACCCTATCTCTGTTGTTCTTGTAGCTACAGTATTGATATGAAAGGGCTAGTTAAGTTCTTGATCCAAGATGATACTGGTTTGCTTTCTAATTGTGGAAAATGTTGCAATATTAACATGACTGCCTGCCAAGGGAAATGGTTGGATGTTTCCTTTTTGAAGATTGTCATTGCTTGGTGCTTATCCTACATAAGCTTTTAGTAAGGAAGTGCTACTTGATGCTAGTATTGATAACTTGGTATATCATTTTGAAGATGCGAGTGAGTAAATTGGGCAGAAACTAGATTAGGATTGGATTTGTCCCAGTTTGTTGGGGACAGAACAATTTGTAGACAAGTTTCTATATTAGTGGGTGGATGTCCACACTGGAATAGCTTGTCTACCAATGCAGCTAATTTTGGAGTACATATCTTCAGCACTACAGCTGGAATGCAGTTGGGTCTAAGCACTAAACTGTTTTTTTTTGAATGAGCACAGTGAGCAAATGACAAAACAGAAGTATCTAATGCTGCAGCTTCAGTAATAGGTTGAGAATAGTAATTTACTCAGCATTTTTGACTGAAGTTGGTTGTCTTTGGAATGTACATGCTGGGGTTTGCTATTCTTTATGATGGTAGTGAAATTTTAATTTAGCCTATTTCTCCCGACTCTTGTTTAAGTATCTATCACATTCAATGATTAAATGTAGTTGGATTGATCATTTTGTTTATAATGATATTGCTTTGTTTTGTCTGTAACATGAATTGCTACGAAAATATGCACAAACATGGAAATTAAAAGGATTGCAAAGCACATTACACTTCTTTGTCTGGTTTTGGATTTAAATGTATTACTGAAAGCATCAACCTTTTCTTTTTACCTTTGTATTGCTTTCGCAATGGTGGTAAGACATTGTACCAAAAATCGTTCCATTTCTCCATGTAATATGTGTAACCCTTCTGCCACCAAGTCCACCAGTCAAAATAAATCCATGGTGCTGGCAGGAAAGTTTCTTTTTCACCGTGGATTAAAGCACCATTCCATGAATAGTAGCATCGCATTCCAGAACCTTGCTGGCTGGGGAATCTACTTTGCATTGTGAGGTATGATGCTGCAAAAGAAAAAAATGCCTTTCATGTTTAAATTAACTTAAGCCTACAACTCAGTATCTTTATTGAGGTTTCTAATATAAGACAAGGTTAAATCTAGTGAGATAATTCCTTTGCTCGCATTAATCTATTTTTTACTGACAGGAATTGATTGTGAAGAATGCCTTGTAGTTTTCATTGAGCTAAGAGAAAGAAATGGTTAGTTCATGCACTTCATCATTTCTGATTGTAAAATTACAAAAAATAAACTTAAACATTACCTTGAATGTCTTTAACACCAAACCCATAATAATATATGCTATTTCCCCATATAAAGGCACGATCAAAGATAGCTTGCCAAAATGAACAGGGACAAGGGGATGTGTCATTGCTCCAATAAGGTTCAGGTTCCCTTAAATACCAATCCATGCATTTTTGTCTTGGGTTTATTATTGAAATGTTATTTCTTTCAAGACGGTAAGCCCAACGTCCATTTCTACCTGTAAATATTGTAAAATTACAGACATTCAAATATAGATCCTGAAATGCATGGAAGACACAAGGCTGATTATTACAAATGAAGATTGGAAATTATTGTTCATGTTTTAAATGAGACTTTAATTTTCTCATGGCTCATGTTGCAAAAGATGCTTGATTTTGTTTTCTTGTACCATCAAAACATGTTAGAGACTTTAACCAAGGCATCTAATTGTTTGGTTCTGACATTTGCTGCTGCTGGTGTTTGGTATTAATGTTAGTCCTGACTTGTGGCTTCACCAGTTTTAGATATACCTGGTGCTCATCCTGACATGCCTTCACTCACTATTCTCTGAACCAGTGTTAATTCTGTCTTGATGGTAATGGTATGATGGGTTCCATGTTGAGCCATGAGATTACAGGTTGTATTGGGAGTACAATTTTACTGCTGCTGATACCCACAGGGGATTCATGGAGCTTCCAGATTTGTTGTAATTCTATTCCATTTAGCACAATGATAGGGCCACACAACATGGTGTCTTCAATGTGAAAACAGAACCTTGCCTCCACAAAGAGGCTTTCAGAAGGCACAAGACCATTTCAGAAGGCAATCTAGGGTCAACCACATTGTCATGGGTCTAGAGACACAAATCAAACAAAGTAAGGACAGCAGTTTTTCTTCTTCAAGGACATTAGTGAAAGATTGTCATTAGTTTTAATGACAATCGACAATTACTTTCATTTCCAGATTTTTATTGAATCAATGTCCACGCTCAGGCATGGTAGGATTTGAACCTATGTTCAAACCCAGAACATTACTTGGGTTTCTGAATTATTAGTTCAGCGCCAACGCACATGGCACTGCCTCCTCTATAGAGATGGTTATAGGCGAGGACAGTTTTGAGGACAGCTTGCTGATAACCATTGTCCAGCATTACACTTGAAGAATCACTAATGAGAGAAGTTCTGTGAGTTGATAGTGGTGTGGAACTTAAGCAGTCCTTTCAACTAAAAATTGGATGGGATTTTATTTATTTAACCAACCAACCAACTTAACCAGGCAAACTATATTGAATAAATATTTCTTTAATAAATTTTAAAAACACGAATTTGAAAACTTTCCTTAGACAGTTAAAATATAATGACTATTTTAAACATTTTTCTAGATCTTAATTTACTTAAAGATAAGATCTGTTCAAGGTAACCTTTAAATCAAAACTATACTTAAAAAAATGCAAAGAAAGCCAACCTGTTTTAAACCCAGGGTACCTATCTGGGTGATAGATCTTTTCAGGTGGTACATTAAATCTGGTCTGAGGGTCATTAAAGACTAGACTCATGTCCGAATTAAGATATGATCGCAGTGATCCACTACAATTGAAAAGAATGGAAGTATATTAATACATGATACAGTCAATTAAAGTGAAATTTAAGAGTGGCGCATGAATATAAAAAGGAGAGGAAAATTGCTTCAATCAAACTAAGATGATTTCTTATGGTTACAATGTTAAATCAACATTTATGGGTAGCACAGTGGCTCACTGGATAGCACTGCTGCCTCACAGCATCAGGGACCCAGGTTTGATTCCTGCCTCAGGTGACTGTCCACGAGGCATTTACTCATTCTCCCTGTCTCTACATTAGTTTAGTCTGGGTGCTCAGGTTTCCTCGCACAGTCTGAAGATGTGCAAGTTAGGTGGATTGACCATGCTAAATTGCCTGTAGCATCCAAGGATGTGCAGTTTGGTAGATTGGACATTGGAAATGCAGAGTTATGCGGATAGGCTAGGTGGGGTTGCTCTGAGTGCGATGCACTTGGGAAGGTTGGTGTGGACTCAGTGGGCTGAATGGTCTGCTTCTACACTGTGGGGATTCCATGAACATCTTGGGTGGTATTAATAATATTTACAACAATCCATCTATTTTAAAGTACAATGCAGACTGTAAGCTATAAATACCTATAATAGCCCATGAGAGCATAGCTTCTGTAGTAAGGCCTTATGTCATATTTCCAGTTCATTCCACCATCTTTGAATTGAATTAAACAGAAGGAAAAGATACCATCAGTTGTTAGGACTGCTTGGTAAGTATTGGTCTGAAAAAGAGAAGTGTCATGTTTGTCATTCCATTAAAGTAATGAAGATAATCACAAACAAAAACACATCATGTCCTTAAATGGTGCCCTGTACCAAACATGGAGTTTTAAGAATTATTTACTGTCTCTACAGAACTGATCACATAATTAAAAAGATGATTGAATGATACAGTTTTTCAACATCAAACTGAAGGCATTAGCTTACAACGACCAAGAGGTACTACATCTGATGATGCATGCTCAATTTTTCAAAAAAATAGCTAATTCATTATGAGGAATTAGAAAATTAGATTTTCCTTTGACATTGAAAATATACTCTTTATGGTGGCTTTTGCAGAATTATTCAAATGCTGTAAACAAAACTAAGTGGTAGCCAGATGAAATGTGTTGGAATTGTGAACATGGTACAATAACTAAGGTTAATCAATACATACACCATTAGGATCTGAGTTTTGATATCCAGTGTATGGAAGGACGTTTTCCCAGGTGATCTTCAGTGCCCATTTAGGTGAGAAGCTTGTAATGTTCAGTTCTGACCCATAGTAATTGTTGACATGTTCCTCAATCTCTCTCTGAAAAGTTTGACTGTGAGCATCAGTTTTGTTTTGGAAATCATACACCTGAAATGAATGAAAAGAAAACTCATTTTTAAATTGGAACAGCTCAGAAGCTGTTTTGTGTGGTTAGTTGTGTAATATTAGACATTTAAAAATATATTCCCGTATGGAATGTGGGCATCATCGGCTGGAACAGCATTTATTGCCCATCCCTTGTTGGCATTGGGAAGGTGGTAGTGAGTTACCTTCTTGAACCACCTCAGTCCACTTGGAGTGGATGCACCCACAACGCCGATCAGGAAGGAGTTCCACGCTTTAATCAGGTGACAGTGAATGAATTATGATATATTTCCAAGTCAAGATGGTGATTCCTCTTGAATGGGAATTTGCAGATGGTGGGAATCTATGGGTTTGCTGGCCCTGTCCTTCTAGACAGTAGTGGATGTGTGTTCATAAGATGTTGTTTGAGGGATCTTGGTGAGATTCTTCAGAGCATCTTGTAGATGGTACTCTTGGCTACTACTGAGTGTTAGTGATGCAATCCTTGAGTGCGGTTCAAGCTGCACTCGTGCAGGTAAGTGGGGAGAATTCCTTGATTGGGTATTGTAGAGGGTGGACAGGCTTTGGGGAGTGAGAAGTCAAGTTACCTATTAGACGATTCTGAGCCTCTGACATGCTCTTGTAGCCACAGTCTTTGTATGGCCAGTACAGTTCGGTTTCTGGTCAATGGCAATCCCATAATGGAGGGTTCAAGGATGGTAATGCGATTGAATGTCATGGGGAGATGGTTAGATTCTCTCTTTTTGCAGTTGGTCATTGCCTGGCATTTGAGTACCCTTGATAAACGTACATCCCCTTGCTTTCAAGAATCCACATACCAGTGCTTTAAAAATTAATTAAGAATTCTGTTTCCACAGATTACTCAGGAATAGAGTTCCAAAGTCTCAGCACCCTCTGAAAGAAAAGTTTTCAACACATCTCTATTTTAAATTAGCGACCCCTTATTTTTAAACAGTGACCCCGTTTCTAGATTCTCCCAGAAGAAGAAACCTTCTCTCCACTTCTAACCTGTCAACATTCCTCAGGATTGTATACATTTCAGTCAAGTTTCTTTTTAAATCTTTGACACTAGTGGATACGAGTCTACAATCTTTCCACAAAAGATAACCTGCCCATTCCAGATATTAGTCTAGTAAATCTCCTCTGAACTGCTTTAAAGCATTTACGTCCTTAGATGAAGTGCCACCATTGTGGTATACAGTAATCCAAATGTTATTCCCCAGTGCCCTATAAAACAAAGCATTCCGTGCCCCTTGTGATAAATGGTAACATTCTAGTGGCTTTCCTCATTGCTCATTGTATCTGCATTTTTTACAATATATTCATGAGGACACCCAGATCCCTTTGCATCTCAGAGCTCTGCCATCTTTTACAAATGAGATATTTCATTTTCATTCTTCCTGCCAAAATGGACAACTTTATATTTTCCCACATTACATTCCATTTTGCCAGATTTTTGCCCATTCACATAATTTATTTATACGCCTTTGTATCATTCTAAAGTCATCTTCACAATTTCCTTTCCCATCTCTCTCTATGTCATCAGCAAATTTGACAATTGTACCTTCTGTCCCTTCATCTAAATAATTTATTTAAAATTGTAAAGAGTTGAGATCCCACCATTGTTTCCTGTGGCACACTATTGTTTACATCTCACCAACCAGGAAAAGGCCTCTTTATACACACTCTGTCCTTCCTGTTAGCCAGTCAACATTCTATCTATGCCACTACGACCCATACACTATGGTTTTTTATTTTTCACTATAAGCTTGCACTACAAGGCTAGCACATATTACCCATTCTTAACTGTACTTGCCGTTTCAGAAGGCCAGGCATATTGTTACCAGAATTGATTATGATAGTCAAGGGTCATCTGAATTGAGACTGACATAATAGTTCAGATTTATTAATTTTGAATTTAATCTTGTTGCTGTGTTGGAATTTGAAGCTACGTGGCTAGAGAATTAACCTGGTCCCCTGAAACAGTTGTCCAATGAATTATTACTACACTACTGTCTCTATTTTCTAAAAAAAACTCATAAGACAGAGCCACTTGAGCCTACTCTGCCATTCAAAAGGACCATGCTGATCTGACATTCCTCAAGTCCACCTCCTATAATATTGATTTCCAACTGATCAAGAATCTGTCTCAACCTTAAATATACTCAAGGACTTTGTCCCCGCAATTCTCTGTGGCAAAGAGATCTGAGAGAAGAAATTCCTCACCTCAGTCTTAAATTAGCACCCCTTTATTCTGAGACGATGCTCTCTGGTCTTAGACTCTCCCACATAGGGAAACTTCCTCTCAGCATACATGACTGATCAAAAGGTGACATCTGGTTCTCAGTACCTGATAGTAAATGGATCCTAATCCTCTTGTTAGGTCAGCATCATCCCAAAAAACAGCAATCATTGGTGGAGTTCGCCAATAGAAGTAGTTGCTGAATGCCCAGAATGGAGTTGAGTACATATACTGCAGATAATCATTGTGTCTTTGAAATGTAATCAGTCCATTATCTGAAAACTGTATAAAGGTAAATCATTGCATTGACAGTTAACAGGATAACATTGTACATCTGTGTTAAAAATTCAGTATTTCTAACGTGAATTATTGTACTATTCACATTCATTCTTAGAGGTCTATTAATTTTATCATCAGTTAAATGGCACACCTGAAGCAACAACAAATATTTTGTATTTTTACTATATTTTCTAATTACATTTGTCTGTTATGGAATAATGTGCACTAACCATGGTTCAGTTCAAGTAATGAGTGCTAGTGGACTAATCCTATTAAGTAGAGGGTTGGAGTCCAATCCACACTCCGTGTGTACCTATTTAGAGGTTCAGGTTAAATGATCAGCAAAACTCTGAAATCGGTGCATTTGCTGATGTTTCCATTCTCCTATCTTGACAAAAGTAACTAACAAGAAAAAGTTGATTGCTATCTGGATTTGAAAAACCCAAGTGAGTGTAACTGATTGAAACTGGCTCTTCTTCATCTGTTTCACTCAATTCATATTAAGAAATGCAGTTACAGGAATGTTATACAATTCGTATATTTTAAACTATAAAATAAATCATTAAAGTTGATATATTCCATGGATAATAGTAATTATACAGTGGTGAACTTCTTGAATTTTTGTTTATTCTTCCATGGAATGCGGGCATTTCTGGCTCAGTCAGTATTTATTGCCCATCCCTTCTTGCACAGAGGGGAGTTAAGAGTTAACCATATTGCTGTGGGTCTGCAGTCTAACGTAGACCAGACCCAGGTAAGGAAGGCAGATTTCCTTCACAATGGACATTAGGAAACCAGCTCGGTTTTTATGACAATGGTTACGTGCCTGCCATTAGGCAACCTTTAATTCTAGGTTTTGTGTTGAATTCAAATTTCACCAGGACCAGAGGCATAACCTCAGATCTTGCCCACCTATAACATAGAGATTAAGTCAGGGCTGGACAGGAAGATGGTGCACTAACAATTGGAGTAATTTTATCTGCTCCTCTGCCTTCAAACATGCTGATGGGGCCAAGATTTAAGGAACAGTTTATGCTAACATTATCAAAAGAATGTTTTAAACTAATCTCAATTTTAAGAAAGGAGAAGCTTTGACATACATATAATCTGTAGTAAAATGCATCATCAAAGGGAAAACCCTGTGGAATGTTAATAATTGGAGAGTTGAAATCTCGACTTTCCCCAACAAGTTCTATATCTCCACAATCTTGTCCATACTGAAATAATCTTTTCTCTATGGAAAAAAAAACATAATTAGCACATTTGTATCATTTATAATTCAACACATTAATATTTTTTACAAACAACACACTGAAGAATTGTTTATGTTTCTAGTTGCAGCCATGTAACTACTGATGTGAAAGCATACAGATGAACAAGTGCCTGTATGACAGAAGATAGTTCGAACATTCACACCAGTACTATTTAAGGGCATTTCGCAGGTAAGCTTATTTCTTAATGATATTATAATTTCTGTACAAGTTACACCATCTAACATTCCTTTTTTAAAGCATCTATATGAATCCTACACAATTGGTAATATTAATGAATTGTTACAGCAGGAAAAAAGAACAAAGGATAGTTGCATGTAAAATCAGGAGAATTTGGCATTTAGTTAAAAGGCCAAGGCTACTTATTGATTTCAATGTGACAAAACTCAAGTGCATTTTATAATGACAGTTATCCACTCTGCCATATCTGTTCTTCAATTTAGGTTTTAAAACCCTTTTCCCTGTAAGCAAGCCAGTTAGTTTTACTTAAACGCAATAAATTGTATTTGCTAAAAGATATGTGTGTAGTGAAATTGAATACAAAAATTTCTATAAGAGAATAATGCAGCATCTGGAGAATGGCTGGGCAGCAATGAAATTGCTAAGTAACCACTCCAGCAGAGCAAAAGGAATTTGCTACAAAGGATGTTGAAATAATTCCACAGAAGCTGGTGTACCGACACCAAGTCACCCTTTATTTACACCCTTTATTGACACTGATCCAGCTCCCTCAGAGCCAGCTCTCACGGTCAACAGGATGTCTGACGCTCCTGTTCCTTTATCTTTGCCAGCTAGCTCAGAGTCAGTTGCCTGAACTGAGGAGATTCTAATTTTCTGGGTTTTTTTGTATGTGCCCCCACACTACTCCTATACAGCAATAGTGATGATTTTGTTTCCCCTATGGCAATCATTGTTTCATATGTGTGTGTGTGTGTGTGTGTGTGTGTGTGTGTGTGTGTGTAAGTGTAAGTTCAGGGCTCAGTAAAAACACCATGTACAAAATAAATTAATTCAATATTTCCACTGACACTTCCATTCTTACCTGTCAGCCAGGGCTCCCTAATAGGACCTGATTAACAGTCCCAACCAGGGACCTCATATTCTATGAGATCCACCTGGCTGACTTCATTACAATCATTACAGATGTAAGATGGATGGTGGGGCAAGCAAACCAGACAGATTAAAAAGCTTTAATGTCCTAAGGATAATGTATGTTTATTTTTCACACAGCTACTCACATGTTCTTGGTGCTGATGAGAAATCTCCCCTGATGGATGGGCAAGCTATCGATGAAAGCAGGGCTGGGTTCTTTATGGCTATACTTAACAGTCCATTCACTGCAAATGGGCAGTTATAGACAAGCTGCCAGATTGACACAAATGTGAAAACCGGAACAGCAAACTCTCTTGTGAAGATTATAAAAGTCACTATACGGGTCGTTGTGTTATAACACATGCTTTGTGAACGTGAATTCACTGTAATGTAATTAACAAATTGGGGACACTGTTTCTAAAGCACAAACTTTTAAAATGTGTTGTTGGTGTTACATCACCAACACTTTAAGTGCTGTTTCTAAATCACAATTTTTCTATAATGCATGGTTGCATGAGAATGCAATCATTGTGTTTTCAAAGAATTGCCTGTATCCCTAATCTCAAGAAAAACTCAAGGTTTAGACAAGATTCCAAGAGAAGCATACAAATCTGAGGACATCAGTCAGCCATCATGCTGACATAACTATATGTCAGGATGTGAGATTCCTCTGGAGCTTAGGTGTAGCACAATTGTTCTCTTGTACAAAGGAAAAGGACAACAAACTGTGTGTGATTACCAGAAGAATTTTGCTGCTTCTCCCAGCTGGTAAAACTCTAGCAAAAGTTCCTCTCAACAAGCTTAAGCCACAAAGCAAAATAACTGCCAGAATGGCAAAGAGGGTTCAGGCAAAGCAGAAGAACTTGTAAAATTATCATTTGGCAAGTACGAGAGAATTGCCATGACTGCAACTGGGATCCTATTGTGCATTTGCTGACCTGACACAGGCTTTAGTAAAGTCAATTGAGACCTTATAGATGTCCTGATAGAGCTGTAAATCTGATCTGGCATTTTCATGAGGGAGTTACAGCCAGAGTCACTGACTATGGTGGATATACTGACACCTTTGATGTGAAAAGTTTTGTGAAACAAGGCTGTGTCATGGCCTGTGTGCTGTTCAGCACGTTCTTGGCTACCATTGTAGAAATGTCAATGGAAGGTACATCCTTTTACAGACAAGCTCCTCAACCTGAAATGACTGAAATTCTCAATTAAGAGATGGGAGATGATGAAACAGGGACTATTATTTGCCAATGATTGTGGTCTTGTGTCAAACTGTGAGCAAAGCTTTCAAAAGATTCATGAAATGTTTTTCAAAGGTGACTGATTATTTTGGGCTAATCATCAACATATGGAGGATTTCCAGATATCATCAACAAATCCTGACGATAACGAGATGCTGGAAGTGTTAATGGCACAATGTTGTAGATAACCTCACCTATCTCAGAATTACGACATTCAGAAATGTTTGCATTGATAGTGAAATGGCCAATAAAACTACCTGAGCATGTCAGTGTTTACCTACTTACACAACAGATTGGGTGATATACAAAGCTGCTACAAAAACGATCACCTATATCTCAGAGAAATAGATTACATTCTCCAAATGCATTAATCAGTTGGATCAGTTCCACATGACATCATGGGGAATCAAATGGAAGGAAACAGTGCCCAATACTGAGGTACTTCAAATACCAAAAATGTCTGGAATTGAAACCCTGTTGAGAACCCAACTCTGTTAGATTGGACATGAAATGTATAATATTGAAGAGAAAATTATCAAGGCAATCATATACAGGGGTATTCACAATTTAAACTTGGATGCCACCTGTATGGCAGGGCAGAATTTCAGTTCGATGACTCTTTGATAATGGATCTCAGGAAACATGCCTTGTATAGCACAAACTTGAACAAAATTGCACACGAGAAAACTACCTGGGAAATAATCTGAAGTACCTTTGAGCAGCAAACAGTCTAGGCAGTGAAGGACAAAAGACAAAAAGTTTTAAATGGGTGACTCTTTAATCTGAGAGTATTCCCCCAATCCTGGACTCTCCCAGAAAGGGAAACAACGTATCAACATCTGCACTATCAAACCCCTCACAATCTTGTCCCTTTCAATAAAGTCTCCTCTCATTCCTCTATGCTACAATGACTACAAGCCCAACCTATTCAGACATTTTCCTAATTGACCTGTTCAGAGATGTGATTACCCATCTCTGAAGCAGGTGGGACTTGATCCCAGGCCTCCTGATCCAGAGATAGTGACACTGTTAGTGTGCCACAAGATTCCTCCCAACCTACTCAATCGTTCCTCATAACAAAATCCCTCCCTAACCAGAATTAACATAATTAACCTTCTCTGGTCTGCCTTTAATGCCAGCATATCTTTTCATAGATATGTGAACATCTGTTCACATTATTCCAGCTATACTCTGACTGATGCCTTCCATAGTTTTAGCAAAATCTCCCTATTTTTATTCTCCATTCCCTTTAAAATAAAAGTCAGTATTCCATTTGCCTTCCTTATTTACCAATGAATTTTCCATGCTAGATTTTGCGATTCATGCATAAGAACACCAAAATCCTTTTATTCTGTAGCTTTCTACCTTCTTTCCTCATTTAAATAATATATAGCTTTTCTCTCCTTCCTGCCCAAATGTATCGCTTCACATTTTCCCACATCAAATTCCATCTGGCAATTTTTTTTGGCCCATTCACTTAACATATCTATATCTGTCTGTAGACTATTATTCTCACAATTTGCCTTCACACTTATTTTTGTGTCATGTGCAAACTGGGCAATAGTACATTCACTTCCATCATCCAAGTCATTAGTATGTTCTGTAAAGAATTGCAGCCCAACACAGATCTCTGCGACACTCACGACTTACAGATTGCCACCATAAAAATACATCCTTTATCCCAATTCTGTCTTCTATCAGTTAGCCAATTCTCTATTCATACAAATGCATAATTCCTGACACCAAGAGCTCTTGGCTTATTAAAAACCCTTATGTCCAATACTGAGAGAAACACTTTTTTGGAAATCCAAATATAATAGATCTATTGGTCCTGCTTTATCTATCCTGCTTGTTACCTTCTCAAAGAACACTAAAAATTTGTCAGGCATCATTTCCCCTTTATGAATCCATGTTGACTCTTTTTGATATCATGTATTTCTCACATTTCTGTCAATACTCTTTTTGAAATAGATCCAAACATTATCCCAGTGACAGATGTTAAGCTATTGTAATTGTTTGTCCTTTGCTTGCTGAATATGGGTATTACTCTGATATTTTTTCAATCCTCTGGGATTTTTGGTGGAAACTAAAGATTCTTCACAGATTGCTAACATTACATCCGCTATCTTTGAAGCCTTATCTTTGATGACAAAAAGAAACTAAGAATGATGTGTACCTGGTACAGTACGCTTCACACTCATGTTTGATAAAAGTATTTTAGTCACCATATAGTTCTGTACCTTTACAGATGAAGCCATCATTTTCATATCCTTCCTTGCAGGAGCATATGTAGGATCCGAATACATTGTCACATATTCCAGCATTCTGATCACATCTGTGTGTACCTCGTGAACACTCATCAACATCTGGTCAAATAAAAGAAAATTAAACGTTTGCATCATATAAAATTAATTCTCCATTTATCAATCTATTTAATGACAATAGCCAATATAATATTTTATTTGTAAGTTGTAACCATTTATATATGTAGTTATATTTTTAGTAGCAATTGATAATTTACAGAATAAAGATACCAACATGTCAGTGCAATGAAAAATAATTAATAGTTTTGATATGGTATTTTAGCATTGAAGTGACTTATTTCTGCTATTTTCTTCTGATCTTTAGATTTCTACAAACAACACATATGTTTGTGCAGATTTTTAAAAAAAGTATAATTTACAGTATGTGTAAAACTCACACAACACCAGGTTATAGTCCAACAGGTTTATTTGGGAGTACTAGCTTTCAGAGCACTGCTTCAACCACCTGATGAAGAAGTAGTGATTTGAAAGCTAGTGCTTCCAAATAAACCAGTTGGACAATTGTGTGATTTTTAACCTTGTCCACCCCAGTCCCACAGTATGTGGGTACTGTTGACTAGATCAGTATTTACTGCCCAAAGTGCAGTTAATGAACCACATTGCTGTGGGTTTGGGGTAGCATGTAGACTAGACCAGGCAAGGGCAGCAGTTACCCTCCCTAAAGGACATTAGTGAGTCAGATGGGATTTTCCTGTCAATGATTTTATATTGAATTTAAATTCCACCATGGCAGGATTTGAACATGGGTCCCTGAGAATATTACCAGGGTCTTTAATTTAGTAGCCCAGTGATAATTCTAATAGGCCATCACTTCTCCAGGCAATATTACTTTTCCTTTCTCATTGGTCTTTTGGTGTAAAAGCCAATTCCCTTTCCTCAACTCCCACAGTAAAAGTGTGAGGTTTAAAATTCACATTGTCTGTAATGTTGGATACAAAGGCTGAAACTGCCATTTTTTGACTCTCTGCCAGTTAGGTTGAGTGTTTTGGAGGGTTTTATTATTGTTAAGCCTAGCATGTTTTCTCATCATGTCTGACCAAATTTACCTCATTAATGACCTACCTGCCCCATGGGCACCCATCTCATCTGATTCCAGCCCATCTTCCCATGGTACTACTATCAGAACATTTCCCTTCTGCTGATATTTCCTGGAATTGCCCAGCCAACCTTAGGACCTGTATCATGTTTACAAGCTTATTGTAGACCTGGACAAGCTGTCGGTCCAGAGCTGTTCTGCATGATATTTTCGAGTAAAAAGTGAGGTCTGCACATGCTGGAGATCAGAGCTGAAAATGTGTTGCTGGTTAAAGCACAGCAGGTTAGGCAGCATCCAAGGAACAGGAAATTCGACGTTTCGGGCCAGAGCCCTTCATCAGGAATGAGGAGAGGGTGCCAGGCAGGCTAAGATAAAAGGTAGGGAGGAGGGACTTGGGGGAGGGGCGATGGAGATGTGATAGGTGGAAGGAGGTCAAGGTGAGGGTGATAGGCCGGAGTGGGGTGGGGCGGAGAGGTCAGGAAGAGGATTGCCGGTTAGGAGGGCGGTGCTGAGTTCAAGGGAATCGACTGAGACAAGGTGGGGGGAGGGGAAATGAGGAAACTGGAGAAATCTGAGTCATATTTTCCCCAGTCTTTGTAGGCAAGAAACATTTGGTGCCCCAGAGCTATCTTAGCCTGGTTCTGGACGAGGTGGAAGTCCGCATTGACATCAGTGTGATCTCAGGTTGCTATTGGGTTAAAGTAGTCTAAGCCGTCTGCAAGCATGTCCAGCAATGTAGAAAGAAGATCAATGTCATTCTTCACCCTGTCAGGGTAGGTGGGATGATACTACCTCTGATAATATCACTCTCTGCCACTGAAGCCACTTCCACTTCCTATCAAGGTGCATACTCTACATCTGAAGCATCTTCCCTCAATCACAGCCAACTACCCAACTCTGATACCACTTTCTCTGCATGCTCTCTGCACACCACTAATCCAGAATCTGGTTTCCAGCATCTGCAGTCATTGTTTTTACCTATGCTCTCTACACTACCTACTTGCTTGCTTGGGACATCTCCCCATCTGCCCTAAAAGAAATAGCTGTGCCACCCACTTTCATCTCCCTTAATACCTACTTCACTCTCATTGCGGATGAAAAACAACTCACAAAAGGACAGGGAGTGTCAAGATGGGTGGTGGGATGTCCACTTCACTCCTTACTCCTCATGTGAGAAACTTCCTAATTCTGGCCATGTCCAAGTCCCAGACTGATATCAAAGGCTGCCCTTGATTTTCTGTCTTTGACAGAAGGCTCTCTCTCTTGGTTTGACTGAGTCCTGCTGACAATCATGACAAGCTTTCTTCGCGGCTTAGAGCTATTTGAGCATTCTTGGAAGCTGGGAACAAATTGGATGCCAAGTGGTGTGCATGTGGCTGATACCCATGGAGCTTGCCCTTAGTTGGTGGTGCCCGATATCCAACCTGAAGGTCCTTCAGAGCAACGAGGAGCTGCAGTCACCAGATATATGATTTGATTTTCATGATGAGAATTCTTGATGTCTAGCTTGTTTGGCATGTTTGGTAAAATGGGAAGCTAAATATTAACAGATAGGTTTAATTCCCTTAACTGGCAACTCAACGTTACGTAGCAATAAACCAGTTCACTACTTAGTGAAAGCATAAAATGATACAATGAGGTGCTCCTGACTGGATGAGATGTTACTTCACCAGATTTCTCAGCTGATTCTCCCATTTCTCACCAGAACTCATGTCACTCAAACCCTGATAAGATTCTCTCTAACATGCTTTGTCATCATGTGCTGGAGTAACAAGATATTACAGTCATACCAGCTTATATTATTTTCTTCTTGTACATAATTATTGACTGACATAAAATGTAATTCCATTTAACTGTGAAAAATCTCCCTGGACAGACTTTTAAAAGTGAAACAAAAAGTTAATTTTTCAGGATGTAAAAATCATTCAGTAAGCACTATGCTGAGTAAAGTGATAACAGCTCAGTATCCCTCACAAAAATCAACTTTTCAGTGCCGTTTAAAGTGATGTTAAGATTGAGAATACTGTGCAAAAAGTTCATTGATCTTCCGTAGATTTGTGGTAGCGACAACAGTGCCCTATGAGCAGATAGAGTATCACTGTAACTTGTGTTTTCATGTGGACACATGGATGCCCGTGGTTACTATATTGCTTTGATGTGTTGTAAGCACAGTGAGAGAGCGGTAGGTTCTCCTATTATTGTTATTGCAAGCTTTAGGTCCACACATTATTCAATTTGATTATGCATTTGCCATATTTTCTCTCCTTAAGTTTTTAAACAAGATGCAAATTCAAATCCTACGCTGTACCTTCATTGCAGTCTTTGCCTTCCCAATTGTCTAAACACCAGCAACGGTAGTCATTAATGAGATTCTGGCAGTATCCATTATTTTGGCATGGCTTGCTAGCACAGTTGTTTATCACTGTATTTAAAAGAAAAAGTTAATTAGACTAACTTTTAAATTATTAACTGATGTCACATTCATAATAGCTTTGCCTGAGAAATCTTACTTTCAGTGATAATAAATCAGCTCCTGTTTAAGATTATCTTATTTGTATTGCCCTTCACATGATGTGATAATTAAATCTTCTTTCCTCATTACTAATGTGATATCCTGTATATCTCTTGTAAGGTACTGAAACTAGAGATAGAAATCACCTTGTTCGCAGAGTTTACCAGTATAGCCAGGCAAACAGTTACAGGAAAAGGCGTTAATGGAATCTACACAGGTGGCTTCATTCCAACATGGTAGGCTTAAGCATTCATCAATATCTGTAAGAAACATTATTAAAATATTGAAACATCCATTTTGTAAAATATGATTTCAGAATTTACATGCAAATACACATATGACAGTGCTGACAACTTATACCATGCTTGTTCACCAACTCCAGTTAAATTCATTGGACATATAATGCTAATTATATCTCAGCTCCATCGATGACAATTAAAAATGTTCTGCTTACAACATTGTAGGCAGAACTTTAAGAGGTTATTTTGCCCTGTTTTGTTTTGAAGAGAGGTTGTAAGGCAGAGGCAGTGAGCTGATAGTTAAGGCCATTTGTGTAAACAGCTGGGGAGGTCTTGGTTTTTTTTTAACGGGCTGAATGTGTGTGGCCAGCTCTCTCAGGCCAGGATATCTGAGTAGCATCAGAAGCTATTGGGGGGTTCTCAAAAGAGTTGGAAGCTTCAGTAAATGTCTCCTGGCTGCTACTCTATCTGAACTTTCTTTTTTTTCCCTCCTGGATTGAAGAACTGCATGTGATAATCACTGTCTGAATTTGCCTTTTTTGCCAAAATGCATTTATGGGATGTTGCATATTAGTAATAACTTGCTTAATTAAAGCAACTTTAGTCAAGGGCAATGTTCAATTAAACAGAAATGTTAGTAGTCATAGTCCATCATTTACTTGCATAAACAGCAACTTATTGAAATCCATGAAGTATTGTGAAGATACTTTATGTGAATTATAAACACAAAGTAAACTCACCACTGCAAGTTAAAACAAGTCTATTCATGTGTCAATTACTGTCTACCAACCTCCCGGATACTGAAAATTAATTATGCTATGCGTGGACCCTTATTCCTTATACTACTCAATCTTTCTTCTTCTTGCATTTCTTTCTCTTTCTTAGGCGGGTTTGAATTTGATTTTATCCAATTGAATTTATATTTCTTTCTCAATCCTTATATTGATAATCATACAAATTTCCAGTTTGTTTAGTTAAAGGGATTCGCAGCCATTTGCTCTATTCACTCAGCTTCCAAATGCTCTGTGAAGAGTGTCCATAATTCTATTTCCCATTTTAAGCATTAACTAGACAGAGGCAAGTGTAACTAACAGTAAACTATTTATTTGCCATACAATGGCATGATTTGACTTAAAAGTGAGCACACTTGCTATTTTGAGTAGTTCAAGTAGAACTTTACACTGCTTAACCACTGGATTTGCTGATTTAAATACTGCACCTCAACACCCTTGTATCAGTCTATTTGCTATCAGTTGGAGACTTCTGTGCCAAGCTATTCCAAGTCAAACCAGAATTGTATGGTTACAGAAACATAGCTATCAAAGATTAAAACATCTCAGCATTATGTGCAGATTGCATGCTTTAAAGCTAGATCATACTTGTGGTGGGAAATGCGTGTTCTGAAGTTTCTTGATTTGACATTAACAGAATTAGTGACCATGAATTAAAGTACATTAATGTTTTGAGTCTGGCAGCATTTGTGATGAGAAATCAAATTCAGCGTTTCGGGTTCGATGACCCTTCCTCAGAACTGGAACGGTGACTGGGCCTGAAACATTAACTTTGATTTCTCTCCACAGATGCTGCCAGACCTGGTGAGCTTTTCCAGCAATTTCTGTTTTTGTTTCTGATTTACATCATCCACAGTTCTTTTGGTTTTTAATGTTTTAAGTTTGTTAGTATTTTAGTTAAACTATAAATTTTATTATTAGGTTCAAACAAAATACATGAATAATTTTGTTTAACCATCCATATTGACTAAGTCATAATATAATAAAGTATATGTTCAGTTGGTTCAATTTGTTTTACTTGTGACTCACACTAATCCTAATCACTTCTGTATTTCAAAATATATATTGTCTATATATTTGTAACATGCAGAATTCTAGATGGTTAATCATATATCTTTAAACTTCATAAAATACAGCAAAATTCCAAATGTACTGGATACTAGTTTCATATTGTCATCCTGAGAAATCCCTCTAACATTTGTATTGACATTCCCAACAACCAATCCCACAATAAGGTGTTAGGCCACATTAACAAATGAATGTCCTGAATGGAAATGTGACATAACCAGTGGCACACCAGAGTTCATATGGATTTGAACCTCCTAACCCAAATTACATATGAATTACCAAATCATCATCCCAGATAAAATAATTAGTCTGAATAATATCATCTCACCATTGCAGACTCTGCCTGTTTCATCTAAAAAGTATCCAATGTCACAGTAACATGTGGGCTGTTCAGAGACTGGGTCAATGAAACATTTTCCATTTGTACAATTTAGTGTGCAGGAATCAAGAGCTATAATATCAAAGACAGAATAAATTATTGAAAGTGTTTCACATACTTATTTCCCATTTAGAATTTTCTACATGAGAGATTTTCTTTTAAACTTTCCCAAGACATATTCAACACAATATATAATATCTTAGATTCATTAAGAGCCAGTATATTGTCTTACTGTGCAACTGATGACTTGTCTTTAAATTGCAACTGAACTCGATAAGCAAAAGTTAATTTCCTTTCTTTTCAGTAGAAAGAAAATTAATTTTTGCTTGTCGAGTTCAATTACTATTTTCAAAGACATTTCCAATCGAAACTGATGTCAGCATCTTCTGGGAACTGCCCAGAATCATTAACTTCATCTGCTTATTCAATGCTATCCCTTATTTTATCAAGATACAGGGATGGAATAATTTGCTGGTGACCCCACAGTTATGACTCAATTTATAACTCCTTGAGTAAAGGGTTATTTCTTGCTAGACTATGGAGACTGGACTAGACTATGTCTACATGGACTCTCCTGAAACCAAGTTCTGCATGGTAGACTGGTTAGTAAAGTTAGATCACATGGGATTCAGGGAGAGCCTGCCAACTGGATACAAAATTAGCATGACAATAGGCGACAGAGGGTGGTGGTGACGGGTTTTTTTTCTGACTGGAGGCCTGTGACCAGCAATGTTCCTTAGGGATTGGAGCTGGGTGCACTGTTGTTTGTCATTTATATAAACGGTTTGAATGAAAATATAGCAGACATGGTTAATAAGTTTGCAGATGACAACAAAATTGGTAGTATAGTGGACACTGTTGAAGGTAAGACTTAAACAGTTATTGGTTGAGCCCTGAGTAGTGTTGTCGAACAGAGACCGCGAGGAGTTCAGGTATATAGTTCTTTGAAAGTTGTGTTGCAGGTAAACAGGGTGGTTAAAAAGATATTTAGCATGCTTGCCTTAATTGCTCACACCATTGAGTATAGCAGTCAAAAGGTGTGGTGCTGGAGAAGCACAGCAGGTCAGGCAACATCCAAGGAGCAGGAGAGTCGAAGTTTTGAGCACAAGCTCTTCATCAGGAATGATGAAGAGTTTATGCTCGAAACATCAACTCTCTTGTTCCTTGGATGCTCTCTGACCTGTTGCGCTTTTCCAGTGCCACATTTTTTGACTTTGATCTCCAGCATCTGCAGTCCTCACTTTTTTCCCGTTGACTATAAGATTTGAGATGTCACATTCTGGTTGGACGTTGGTGAGGCCACTTTTCGAGTACTATGTATAATTTTGGTCACTTTGCTATAGGAAGGATACTATTAAATTGGAGAGAATTCAGAAAAGATTTCCAAGGATGTTCCTGGGACTGGAGCATAGGTGTTTGATCTATAAGGAAAGGCTGGATAGACTAGGACTTTTTCGCTGGTGCATTGTAGGTTGAGGAGTGACCTTATAGAGGTTTATAAAATCATGAGGGGCAGAGATAAGGTGAATAGCAAAGGTATTTTCCCTTATGTTGGGAGTTCAAAATGAGAGGGCATATTTTTAAGGTGAGAGGAGAAACATTTAAAAAGGACCTAAGGGGCAACATTTTCATACAGAGATTCATATGTGGAAATAAACTTCCAGAGGAAGTGGTGGAGGCAGGTACAGTTACAATATTTAAAAGTCATTTAGATAAGTAAATGGACAGGAAAGGTTTAAAGGGATATGGGCCAAATGCAGGCAATTGGGACGAGTTAGGGAAACTTGGTGGGAATGGATAAGATGAACTGAAGGGTCTGTTTCCATGCTCTATGACTCTGAGTCTATGACTCAATCAAGTTAGTCATTTGTCTTTTGTCAATTCCATATTGATTTTCATTTATTGACATTTTTCGGGTGTTGATTAATTTTAATCAGATTAATGTCTGTAAAGGTTCCTCAAATGTAAATAATAGGCTGATTACCTTGTAACTGCTAAATTTATTCCTCTCCCTTTTCTCTTGAATAGAATTATAATTTGCAATCCTCCAGTCTTTAATACCACTTCTATACCTGGACACCAAATGGAATATCTTGATCAAAACCTCTATTATTTCCACCCTTTCTTTCCTTAGCAAGCTGGATTGCATCTCATCCATTTCACTATGCCAAACCTTTTAAGTACCTCATCTTAAACCTTTTTATTAATTTGCTGCATCCATTTGACCAGAAACTTATCTGGACCTATCATTCACTGTTCTTGCAAAGTGTTGTTTCCCATGTATTGTCCCCTCAAAATATTTCCTTAATGGCAATGCATGTTAAATATGTAATAGAAGATTCACTTCTGAGCTGCACGAATATTCAAGAAGGTCAATTTCATGTGAAATGAAGAAGTTCACTGGACAGGCACCCCTTCCATTGGACACGATATCTGACTAATTAATGACCTCTGAATACTTTCTATCTCCTCTGACTCTGTACAGCCTGGTTAGATTTGAGGCCAAGTTTGATTTATCTGAAGTAGTCCCTTGATAGATTATTAGGAATATCAAATATATTTAATCATTTGGGCGCAGATTTCTTTGCGAGGACCTCATTTCATTAACATGTCAATAAAGGCCCAAGCGAATTTAGCCATGTTTTAATTGGCCATTCAGATTAGCACAGGACTTTGCCCCAACAGACAGCTTTGGATAGTATTAGGGCTTTAGTAAATGAAAATTGATTCTCAGTTTGTTGATTGACTTGGTTGCATATTACGTTGACTAAATGTGGAATTGTCATCCATGACATACTAGTAATCAATTGAATGTCAGGTACCAATAAAGTATGCAAATTTTCATTTGTCTACCATATTGAACCACTAATAAAGAGAAATCGGATATTACTTGCTGTAGCCTTTCACTTACCTGTGCAAGTTTCTCTGTCCGAACTTAATACGAATCCTCTCTGGCAATTGCATTCATAACCTCGACTATCTTCAAACTTATAACGCTCAATGCAGATCTGTTCACATCGACTTTCTCCATTGCTACATTCATCTGAATCTACGTTTAATATCACAATTTTTAAATGCATTAGTAACTCAGTTTTTACTGCCGTTGATTTTCTTTAGTTGTTCTCTACTCTTGAAAGCATGAATCATTGTGCATATGATTCAGAGGTTTAGTTTAGTTTCCCTACAGTGTGAAAACAGGCCCTTTCGGCCAGTCCACACCGACCCTCCCAAGAGCAACCCATCCAGCAACAATTTCCTCTGACTAATGCACTTAACACTATGGACAATTTAGCAATGCCAATTCACCTGATTTGCACATCTTTGGACTGTGGGAGGAAACCAGAGTACCTGGAGGAAACCCACACAGACACCGGAAGAATGTGCAAGTTCAACCCAGACAGTCACCCAAGGCTGGAATCGAACCTGGTGCTGTGAGGCAGCAGTGCTAACCACTGAGCCACCATGCCATCCCACTTTCTGACCACTTTCTGGATGCTCTGAATTTCCTTCTTGTCAGCACTACCACACCTATGCTGCCTACTGCTTGTAAATGTCTGCAGGTAAAAATCAGGTGCCAATCCCATTTCCCTCTGTCTATTCCCATCTCCACCACTTGTACAGGAGCACTGTAAGAACCATAGCATTGTGTAGAATGACACTATATGTGGCACATGGAGAGGGAGGGCCTAATAGAAGCTGTCTTTCTTCCGAACCACTAGCCTGATAAATGTTTCTGACTCACTGAGTCCTGAAGACAACATGCTGTTGTAGAATTTGAGGATTGTTGGAAAAACTCAGCAGTTCTGGCACATCTGTGGAGAGAAAGCTGAGTTAACGTTTTCGGTCCAGTGGCACTTCCTCAGAACACAGTGTTGTGAAGAAGGATCACTGGACCTGAAACATTAACTCTGCTTTCTCTCACAGAATGTGTCAAAGCTTTATGAAAGATCAAGTTTTGAGGAGCAACTTAAAGAAGGAGAAAGATAGCGGGATGAAGAGACTTGTGGAGATTATTACAGCAGTTAGGCCGATGTAGCTGAACACATGGCCAATGTTAGGGGATTTGAGATATTCAAAATGTCAAATTTGATGAATACACACAAGTTGAAGGACAACATTAACAATGTTAAATTGGCTAAATAAACCAAATGTGCTGAAATGTAAATACAAATATGCAGTAAGTAATTCCAGACATTTGATTTTACTCTGTTTCATGTGATACTGTGCCAGTTTTCCTCAGTTAATACCTAAGCTCGTGTATAAACACAGATTTAAGTTAACTGCAGGAATAAGCCAAAGAGCCCATGTTCAAATGATTAAGTGAGGAATAATGTTGGAGAGTTCTTTGCAAAGACTTTGATCAACACCGCAGAGGAATGATGCTGCAAACCACAAATAGAAGTATTGTCTGGAGCCATTGAAGAGACAAATTGTCTTGCTGTATTGTGTTTTGTAATGAAAAGCCAACTATGACATTTTAAATCAGAGGCAACTGCTTGCACATCTTTATGATGTTTTAGTTGTTCTTGCAGTATATATTGCTCATAAAGTGACAGATTAGCAAAGCATTAAGGCACTTTTTGAATGTACATTTTTTTTTACAGCTTGTAGCTATCAGCACTTCTTCACAACACTACAGAATGACTCATGACCTATTGTCAGAGAGTTCAACAGAGCCTAATTATTTGCAACATTAGAATGTGCAGTTTCAGGATATTGTTTGAATTACATGTCTCCCACTCTTAAGTTCCGTATGAATATGAGCACTGACCTTTCACCACTAGCAAATATTATTAATTTTCATTTGACATTCTGAAATATCATATTATTATTTTAATTAATTAATGAAAATGGTTAGTAAATTCAATTCCTGAAATCAATCGAAATATGACTACTTAAAAGATTAAATGTCAATTCATTCAATGTTGTTGAAATTTTAACAATGGGTTATGGAGCCACAATAAATGAAGAAGGCATTTGGTATGCTTTCCTTTATTGGTCAAAGCATTGTGTTTAGGAGTTGGGAGGTCATGTTGAGGCTGTACAGGATATAGGATATTTGAACTATTGTGTGCAATTCTTGTGTCCCTTCTACAGGAAGAATGTTTTGCAACTTGAAAGGGTTCAGAAAAGATTTACAAGAATGTTGCCAGGATTGGAGGGTTTGAGGTATAGGGAGAGGTTGAATAGGCTGGCGTCAGAGTCTGAGCAGTGACCTTACAGAATTTTATAAAATCATGAGGGGTATGTATAGGGTAAATAAACAAAGTATTTTCCCTGGGGTGGGGGAGTTCACAACTAAATGCCATAAGATTAAATTGAGTGGGGAAAGTTGAAAAGGGATTCAAGAGGCAACTTTTCCACGGAGAGGGTGGTGCTTGTATGGAATGAGCTGTCCAAGGAAGTAGTGGAAGCTGGTACACTTACAATATTTAAAGGGAATCTGGATGGATATATAAATAGGAAGGGTTAGGAGCGATATGGGCCAAGTGCTGGCAAATGGGACTAGATTATTTTAGGATATCTGGTCAGCATGGACAAATTGGACTGAAGGATTACTTTTCATGCTGTACATTTTTATATCTGATGCAGAATCAATATAACTTGCCTTTGCTACACATTTGAGAGTTGATTTGGATTTCAGTTGATAGGAATGGGATTCTGGTTACCACCAGTGGAACCAGGTGAAACATATGGTTCTCACACATTATAGGCTAACAGCATGGTACTTAAAATTTTATTCTTGATAGCCCAAATATATAATTATTTCATCAACAAACTCAAGTTTCAACACAATCTCTCAAAACTCTGGATTTGCAGTCAACACTGCATTAACTTTTCACCAAATTGCATTTTAGTTTCTTAGATAGTATGTCCTAAATTATAAGCATGGAAAGTGATTCTTAAAAGCTATGTGGAAACTGAATTTCCAAAACCTACAATTATTGATTTTCTTCATTGACGATGTGATGTGGGTACTAATCTAAAATAGATTCATATAATGGTTATGGAAAGCTACCTTAAGATAAAATGAAAGCTAAAATAATTAACTGATCAATGAAATATATACAGTGGAATCCTCTGTTTATTATTATTGTTTCAGATTACCAAAACCAAGGTATTGTGACTTCTTGTTTTGTTTATTAGATTTAACATCATTCCAGAAACTATTTTCACATACATACACACCTTTCGTTTTCACAATAACTCACTGATTTGTTCTTGAACTTTTCCCTTGGCGTATTGAGATCATATTATTATTTGATGTCATAGCCCCTTTGCCACAATATATGGCAAAAGCAGCTCCAAAACCTTCTGTCAGAAAGTAATAGACTTGTGTGACTTCAATTTTGACAATTTTACCTGTAGTAACGTTCAACGATCTTGTCAGAGTTGCACTGGTTTTGCTGATGAAGTGAACATTGACTGTGTAGGTTTGACCTGGGTTTAGATTAAACAAGCTACATGTGTTGTTGTGAAAGTTGAAAGTGCAGAGCAAATATCCAATTCCAAATGATTGCTCAATGTCGTAGACTCCACATATTTCAAAGGTATTGTCTGACCAGTTCAAGGTAAAACTTGTGTTTTTGATGTTTTCTGCTGAGATGACTCCAAGATCTGAAGCAAAATATAAGTTAAGCAACAAAGATTATGCTATAAAATCAAAGAAACATCCTATAATTAACAATGATGTGTTTTGAAGGTTTGAGTGTTTAATATTTGTATTTTCCACGCAGCAGATCTAACTTTACTTTTATTTCAGAAGTATAAAATTTATGTAAAAGAACAAATAAAAGTACCAGGCTTCCCTGTTAAGTTTCTACCTAGTCTAATTATTAAGTTGCTTTCTTCTCAAGGATGAGAGTTACCAATAACTTTTAACTGGACCTTCTTTCATTTACATTCATCACCATCAATAATGGCCCCCACACTTGTTGTTCCCTCTCAGAATTATTGTGATGCTAAATTTAAGATTGCTTTAATTTAAGTTGTGAGTGGGAAATTGTTTCACTAACTTGACTGAGTTTTTTGAAGAGGTGACAAAGAAAACTGATGAAGGCAAATAGTAGACTCTGTCAGTTTGGAGTTCAGCAAAGTGTATGACGAAGTAAACTGGTTAGTAAGATTAGATCACATGGGATCCAAAGGAAACTAACCAATTGGATATAAAATTGACTTGAAGGTAGAGGACAGAGGTAGTAGTAGAGGGTTGCTATTCAGACTGGAGGCCTGTGACCAACGGTGTGCCACAAGGATCGATGCTGTGTCCACTGTTTTTTGTCATTTTGTCAAGTCCTTTAGAGATTAATATAGGAAGTACAGTTAATAGGTTTGCAGATGACACCAAAATACATGATGTAGTGGATAGTAATATGGATGATCTTAGAAAACATCAGGATCTTGATCAGATCAGCCAATGGGCTGAGGAGTGGCAGGTGGAGTTTAATTTAGATAAGTATGAGATGTTACATTTTGGAAAGGCAAACTAGGGCAGAATTTATACGGTTAATGGTAGAGTAGTTGGGCGTATTACTGAACAAAAAGACCTTGGGACGAAGGTGTATACTTCCTTGAAAGCGGAATTGCATGTAAACAGGGTGGTGAAGAAGACATTTGGCACACTTGCCTTGTTTGGTCAGAACACTGAGGAAAAGAGTTGGGACATCATGCTGTGGTTGTGCAGGACATTGGTGAGGGCACTTTTAGAATACTGCAGACAATACTGTTTGCCCTTCTATAGAAATGATTTTGTTAAATGTGAGACAGTGCAGAAAAGATGTACAAGGATGTGGGAATGGAGGGTTTGAGTTATAGGGAGAGGCTGAACATGCTGGAGCATTTTCCCCTGGACCATTGGAGGCTAAGGGGTGTCCTTATAGAGGAGCGTGGATAAAGTGAATAGTCAAGGTCTTTTTCCTCAGGTGGGGGGTCCAAAACTAGAGGGTAAAAGTGTAAGGTGAGAGGGGCAAGATTTAAAAAGCACTGGAGGGGTATAATTTTTCATGCAAAGTGTGTTGCGTATATGGAATGAGCTGGTTGGGCCGGGTACAATTATAACATTTAAAAGGCATCTGGATGGGCATATGAATAGGAAAAGTTTAAGGGATATGGACCAAATGGTGGCAAATGCGACTAGATCAAATTTAAAGTCAGGTCAACATGGATGAGCTGGACTGAAAGGTCTGTTTCCATGCTGTATGACACTTATACTCTGTGACACTATAAGTTGATAGAAGCCAATCATTGCATACCTAGAACATTGCTACAGCATTTCTTATAGAAATGTTTTCATTCTAACAATCTACAACTGTTACATTCCTTTTTATGAGAAAATTAATGGACAAGCTCTCAATGTGCTATTTGTAAAAGATGGCCAGCTCAGGCTACTCAGCTCCTGTCCTCATTATTACCTTGGTCCAGACATGAGCAAAAGGTTTCAAACTCGAAGGTGAGGTGAGAGTGAATGCCATTGACTTCAAGGCTGTATTTGACTCTGTGTGTCATCCAGCAAAACTGGAGTCAATAGGAATCTGGAAATAATGCTTTCACTGGCTGAAATCATTGCTAGCAGAAAGGGAAACAGTTGAGGTTGTTCGACATTAATCACCTTAGTCAAAGATACCACTGCTGGTTTTCCTCAGGATGGTATCATTGGCCAAACCACCTACAGATGCTTCATCAATGAACTTCCTTCCATCATAAGGAGGGATGTTCATTGATGATTGCACAATGTCCAGTACCATTCATGACTAAAGTGGTCTATGCCCAAATGCAGCAAGATCTGGGCAACATCCAGAACAACCACGCTTGGACTGATAAGTGGCAAATAACATTTGTGTTGCACAATTGTCAGGCAAAGACCATCTCCAACAAGCCAGAACTTAATTATCGGCCTTTGACATTCAATAATGTTGCCATCATTGAATCACCCACTATTAACATGCTGGGATTTACAATTGGATCAGTCATAAAAATTCTACTTTTAGAAGGAGCAGACCAAAGATTAAGAATTCTGTGAGAAGTAATTCACCTTTGTCTTTCCAAAGACTGTCCACCATCTATAAGGGACAGATCAGGAATGTAACGGAATACTCTGCACTTGATTGGATCAATGCAGCTCCCACAACATTCAAGATGCTCAGTATCCCAACTGACAAAGCATGCTCTTTGATAGACACTGGTACACAGTGAGATAGATCTTCTGCCACAAATCACACCATAGTCTCAGTCGCTCAGACCACTTTGTAATTTCCCTGTGAAGTTAAACATCATTTCAGGGTTTTACATGGAAGTTCTTGCATCATTTTTGAAACAAGAAGTCAGACTATCATATTTAACTGATTTATGGAAATGTTATCACAAAGAGACCTGTAGCTTCCATGTTCTTCAGGAATAAGAGATCTATTAATAGATGTGGCCTTGCCAAGTTCATCCACGTCTGAAGAACAGATATTATCAGAGAAGCTTGGTTAACTAATCCCTGAAATAATATATGATTACAAAGTTCTGTGTGATAAAATACCTTGTAAAGTGAATGTAGGACATAAAGTTGTGGTAACTTCTGTTGTTTGGCTGGTATTTAATGTGCTGCCGGTCTGGATCATGGTTGATGATATTGTGTTCAACATCTGAGGTCTTGTTGTGAAAGATGCTTTTGTCTTGGAATTAGTTATGTTTTGCACACCTGCACAAGAAAATAGTCCATCAGTGAGCTCAACTGTTGCAAAAACAGATATGTGGGATATTGCAATGCAATGATTTAGTTCACTATCATTTTACATGCTTCTGTTTTTCTGATATCAAGTTTAGTCCACTTTGAGGCACCACTGAAGGGTGAGTTAAGGCCCTGGTGATCAGATGAATGAACCCTAGAGTAGTACTATCAGAGCTGCAAGCTAATTACTGCTGCTTGGTGCCTTTACAGGACATGGAATGGCCAAAACGGAACTTATCTTTGGACCAGAAGCTACAGGTAAGTATTCCCTCCAAACTCAAATTCATCTTCGAAATGGAGCACTCTAAAGAGGTTTTTTTTTCTCAATACGCTATTGAGAAATCTATTAATGACTTCTCTAATACTGTCTGCCACAAGTCTACATTAGTTTCTCAATGTACACATTGGGATTTATACATTTCCATTCTCTGCACATTGGACTTATCAACAACATTATAAGTGGATCTCCAGCCCAGTCACTGCCCAAGCGTGTGGCAAAACGGACTACATAAAGCTATCCTGTGCAACAATGATTATACCAATTAGACCATTATTTACTGTATATAATGCATGCTCATGATAGGACTGAGGTTTCACTTTCACACCTGAAAAATGCTTAGTCAACTTCAAGTTACTCTGGAAGGCATTATCTTCCACTAGCCAGATGCTGCCAGAAAGCCAATAAGAAATTCTATCCTCCACACAAATGGGTGATATGTTATCGAGATGTTATGACGCCAAATATATGGGACACGTCCAAGAATGAGCAGATCCTTCAGTTGCTTGTAACAGGCAGTGTACTGACCCTACTCTACCAGCCAGCTTTAAAATTAAGAACACACTGTCAGAGGTTAGATCTGGTTATATGATGGGATAGTGCTTGCTGACACTTGCTAGTATGCTAAGAATTACACTAACCACCAATATTAGATGATCAGTCAGGCTCACATTGTTGCTTTATTATGTTGCTAGACATGAGACATAATAATACATCCTCTGCAGGAAAAAAGAACACATTCTGATATCATGCCCTTTTGATTGGAACAAAACCTATAGGATAATATTTTCCCCGATGTTTTGTGCATGACAATGCCTCAACCAATCAGAATAGATTTACTAAGCAATCAACACCATTTCCTCAAGCTGGATGTTTTTTGTTGTCTTTGAAATTTGGCATTTGTGCATCTGTCCTTTTAATACAAGACTAAAAGTTTCAACTGCATGTCTTTTTTTTAAAATTAAACTTTTCCATGAGTCAATTAGCAAAGGGATGTTTATAAATGATTCATAAAATCAATTTGTGCTGATAATCTTCATAAAGTGAAGATAATTCTAGAATATCCTGAATTTTTATTGAACTAATGGTAGTTATCAAAAATTTCAATACCTAAGTCATCAAAATCCATTTGAATCTGAATTCAAACTGGAAATAAGTTACATTTGCTGTTTTCAGTAATGATAATAATGATTCCCATAATTGCCAATTGTTCAGAGGTCTAACAATTGTACTTGCTTCATTAGTGTTTGTAAGTTACTTTTATGATATGCATACCTGTTATTTTACTCAATGTTGGGCTCGTTGAAGGAGACAGAGTTGTAGATGGTTCAGACAATGTACTTTGATCTGACTTTTGAGTTAGTGCTGTGTTAGTTTTGTTGATCATTTCTTTAGTTTTTGAGGAAAAAATTGTTGAAGTTGGAGATGATCCTGTTGATGTATTTTGCTTTGATGTTGAAGATGACGTAACTGTAAAGAATATGATGTGAAGAGAAGTTTTGATTAGTTAAATTAAATTTCTTGCTGATTGCTTGCAACAGATGAAAGATAACAAAGTGACATTTATGATCAAAATTGTAATACCTGTTTTTGGAGTATGGTTATATTCAGAACAAATATTAATTCAAGTTCATTTTTGCAAATGCACTTTCCATGTAAAACAGAAATTGTGGTTTACTTTTTCGATGATGGCTGAAATCCCCCCCTCCAACACCATAGTGGAAGGTGAGATAAAAATCAACCCTCAATGGTCTTTGATACCCAACCAGTTCCCAAAAAGTTAGGAACATTTTGGGCAAGCAGTTTGTCACTAATAATGTATCTTTTGAAAACTTGAGCTATTACTAGCATACGTATTTCCAAAAATAACTTCTTACTGTATTAATACACAGACATGTTGTATTTGTATGGCTATGGATCAAAAGTAGACAATAGAATTGACAATTGATTTGGGACTTAGAAAAATTATCTAGATCAATCAAGATGAATTATTTAGTTGAAAAGATTTACATACCAAGCAGACTGAAGCAAGACATTGTTACAACTAACACACTGAAAAAAAATTCCATTCAATTGAAACAGATGACCTATCTTTTAAAAAGGTGAACATGTTGTCACTTGAGCCTTTATTACATGAATGACACAAATAATTCCAAAACTGATTTGCAATTATGTGATTAAATGATCCATTTGTTTGTATTTATCAATTCGTAGATCAACTGTAGACAATGAAATTGGCTATTGCTTTGGATTGTGGAGAATTTGTCAAGGTCTGGCACTTAAATTACTTGGGCATAATTTTTGAGATGACTTTCATTAATGGGCAGAATAAAACTAGAATGTATTCCTGCCAAGTTACATGCACCTTTACTGTGTTCTTATAACCAACACACTAATAAAATATTTTCCTTCAACTGAAAATTTTAATACCACTTAGGTGCTTGCATGCTTCAGGTAAGTAATGTCCCTAAGAACATATTGTGGTTTGCCAGGATTGTAATTTTCTCAATGCTGCTCCAAAAACATGAAACATTATTTTGAATGTCTGAATTACATTAAATTACTCACATATACATTAATTTGGTTAACTTTGTGAAACATTTAAAAGGTAATGTTACTTAATTATTGTAAATATTAAAATTAAAGTGCCTTTTATGAATGGAAATTCACTGATTTTATTTTTTTAAGTAATAATAAAATGGAACAGGAGCTTCAACTGTCCATGTTATTGGTGCTGCCAAAAAAATACAAAGTGGGATGGTCTACTCACATGTTGAGAAATTTATTAAACCAGGCTTGAACTTTAGCTAGGCCTAACATAACAAATCAACAATTTTATATTACAATGCATTTGCATAAATTCAGAATGTTGTGAAATACTTCACACATGATTGCATTTATGAATGGTAGTTATTGGTGAGTGGTAGGAATGACTAGAATAATTTTGCACTCAGCAGAGCTCAGAAACAGTAATTAAATAATTGATTATATAATCTATTTTATTTTTATGTCAGTTTGATGGCTAAGGCAGATAGCGTGTCACCAGGCCGGAGTTGGCTGGAGGTTTGCCTAGAGAAGAGATTAATGTGTGCCAGCTGAGCGGAGGGCATTATCAAAGACAATTCTTCTCTACAGGATTCAGATGAAAACTTCAAGGAGACAACACAACTTTAGTTAAGGATGTAGAAATGTTGATACCAAATTGTTTCATTAAATAAACAATAATGAATGGAATATTGTGAAATCATGTGCAAACGTTGCCACTTCTGATTTTATGACAGACTGGACAACTTCTTCAATTAAGCAGCTGAAAATATTTGTGGTATTCCATTAGTGAGAGTATTAAGAACAGAAAGAACAATAACAGAAGACCATAAGCAGCAATTGTGTGTTTCTGAGTCTGATAGAACATAGAACAGTACAGCACAGAACAGGCCCTTCAGCCCACGATGTTATGCCGACCATTGATCCTCATGGTACATGGTAAACTTAATGTATGAACCCTCAAATTTTGTGACCATATGCATGTCCAGCAGTCTCTTAAATATCCCCAATGACCTTGCTTCCACAACTGCTGCTGGCAATGCATTTCATGCTCTCTCAACTCTCTGCATAAAGAACCCACCTCTGACATCCCCTCTATACTTTCTGCCAAACAGCTTAAAACTATGACCCCTCATGTTAACAATTTCTGCCCTGGGAAAAAGTCTCTGGCTATCAACTCTATCTATGCCTCTCATTATCTTGTACACCTCAATTAGGTCCCCTCTCTTCCTCCTTTTTTCCAATGAAAAATGTCTGAGCTCAGTCAACTTCTCTTCGTAAGATAAGCCCTCCATTCCAGGCAGCATCCTGGTAAACCTCCTCTGAACTCTCCAATGCATCCACATCTTTCCTATAATAGGGCGACCAGAACTGGACATAGTATTCCAAGTGCGGTCTAACCAAAGTTTTATATACTGCAACAAAATCTCACGGCTCTTAAGCTCAATCCCCCTATTAATGAAAGCCAAAACACCATATGCTTTCTTAACAACCCTGTCCACTTGGGTGACAATTTTAAGGGATCTATGTACATGCACCCCAAGATCCCACTGTTTCTCCACACTGCCAAGAATCCTGTCTTTAATCCTCAACTCAACTTTCAAGTTCAACCTTCCAAAATGCACCACTTCGCATTTATCCAGGTTGAACTCCATCTGCCACCTCTCAGCCCATCTCTACATCCTGTCAATGTCACGCTGCAGCCTTCAACAGTCCTCTATACAGTCAACAACACCTCCAACCTTTGTGTCATCAGCAAACTTGCTAACCCATCCTTCAATCTTCTCATCCAACTCATTAATAAAAATTACAAAGAGTAGAGGCTCGAGAACAGAGCCCTGTGGAACACCACTCACCACTGACTTCCAGGCAGAATACTTTCCTTCCACTACCACTCGCTGTCTTCTGTTGACCAGCCAATTCTGTATCCAGACAGCTAAATTTCCCTGTATCCCATTCCTCCTGACCTTCTGAACGAGCCTACCATGGGGAACCTTATCAAATGCCTTGCTGAAGTCCATATACACCACATCCACCACTTGACCCTCATCAACTTGCCTAGTAACATCCTCAAAGAACTCAATAAGATTTGTGAGGCATGACCTGCCCCTCACAAAGCCATGCTTAATCAAGCCACGCTTTTCCAGATGGTCATAAATCCTATCCCTCAGAATCCTTTCTAACACATTGCAAACGACAGACATGAGACTGACTGGTCTGTAATTGCCGGGGATTTCCCTACTTCCTTTCTTGAAGAGAGGAATTACATTTGCCTCCCTCCAGTCCTCAGGTAGCGAGGATGTAAAGATCTTTGCAAGTGGTGAAGCAATCACTTTTCTCGCTTCCCAAAGCAGCCGACGGCAAATCTGGTCTGGCCCTGGCAACTTGTCAATCTTAATGTTTGTCAAAATTTTCAGCACATCAGCTTCCTCAATCTCTATCTGTTCCAGCATGCTTATCTCCTCCTCAATGGTTTCATTCACTACAAGGTCCTTTTCTTTAGTAAAGACAGCAGCAAAAAAACTCATTTAGGGCTTCCCCTACCTCCTGAGACTCTATACACAAGTTCCCTATGCTATCCCTGATTGGTCCTATTCTTTTTTTGATCATTCTCTTATTCCTCACATATGTGTAAAATGCCTTTGGATTCACCTTAATCCTTCCTGCCAAGCCTTTTTCATGCCCCCTCCTGGCTCTCCTCAGACCATTTTTGAGCTCCTTCTTCGCCTGCCTGTAATCCTGTAGAGCTGAGCAATACCATTGCTTCCTCCACCTACATAAGCTGCCTTCTTTCTTTTGACGAGAAGCTCCTCCGGTCTCGTCATTAAGGTTCCTTTATCTTACCCCTTCTTGCCTGTCTCAGAGGAACACATTTATGCATCACTCACAACAACTGTTCCTTAAACAGTCTCCACATGTCTATGGTGCCCTTTCCATGGAACAATTGCTCCCAGTCCATGCTTCCCAACTCACATCTGATAGCATCATAGTTTCCTTTTCCCCAATCAAATATCCTCCCATTGTCCCTGCTGCTCTCTTTCTCCTCAGCTATGTAAAATGTGAGGCAGTTGTGGTCACTACCACCAAAATGCTCTCCCATCACACGATCTGACACTTGCCCCGGCTCATTGCCTAGCACCAAATCCAAAATGGTCTCTCCCCTCGTTGGCCTGTCAACATACTGAATTAGGAAACACCTTACAAAAACAACTTCTTCCAAACCATCTGCTCGAAGTAGGTTCCAATCAATATTAGGAAAGTTAAAGTCACCCATTACAATAACCCCACTACATTCACACTTTTCCAAGATCTGCTGACCTATGCTTTCTTCAATCTCCCTGCTGCTATTGGGGGACCTTCAGTAAACCCCTAATGAGGTGACTGCTCCCTTACTGTTCCTAATTTCCACCCATACTGATTCAGTAGGCAGACTCTCCTTGACAATGGTAACTTCTGTAGCTGTGATACCGTCTCTGATTAGCAGTGCTACACCCCCTCTTCTTTTTCCACTCTTCCTGTTACTTTTAAATGTTTTAAACCCTGGAACATCCAGCAACCATTCCTGCCCCTGAGAAACCCAGTCTCTGTTATGGCCACAACATCATAGCACCAGGTACATTGTTCACACTAAGTTATCTTAAGGCATTTGGAAGATAATTTAACATTATGCTACCTATTATTTTGCTTGATAATACTAAGTACACTAACATCAATAAAAAATTCACAACTTTCTGAATTCCTAAGTCCAATAATTGGACTTGTTAAGTTACCTAATGGTAGGAGAAAATGGTTTAGTTTTATAAATACTCATGATTTTACTTAATACTGTTGATTTTGAAGTTGTAGGTGGTACTGTCAATATACTTTGGTTCGTCTTATGAGCTGTTACTGACTTGATAGTGTTGAGCTGAAAAATGTGGTGCTGGAAAAGCGCAGCAGGTCAAGTAGCATCCAAGGAGCAGGAAAATCAACATTTCGGGCATAAGCCCTCCTTCAGATATTTGTTTCATTTTTTGAAGCTAAAGTGGTTGAAAACTTGGTTATATTTGTAGATGATCTGACTAAAATGCTTTGTTCTGAAGTTGAAACTGATGGAAAATGTTAGTGTTAAGTGAAAAATAAATAAAGCAAAATTCTGGCTGACTTTTCATAATATATAAGAGATGCACTTGCAATATTTATGTTTGAATTGAAACAATTATACTAATAGGTGAGAACCTTAAAGTGGTCTGAACATTTTTAAGCTATTGATGTGCTTTGTTCTGATATTGAGTCTGATGGATTTGTGGAAAGTAAATGAAACAGTAATTAAGGAAAGGCAAAATCTTGTGGATTGCTTAGAACTTTTGAAAATACAAACCTAATTTGTGATTTGAATGGAAATGCATGAATTCAAAATACGCTGTGAAAAGATGATCAGTTTGGAATGGATTAATGTTAATCCTTATGATTAGTCACTTTTCATGTGAAGTTGAAACTGATTGTCATCTAAATAAAATACCCTTTACACATTTGACCATCTGATTAAAATGTGTCATTATTGCATTGATGTCATACCATTTTCGCAAAAGAATTTGACATTAGATTAATCAATAATTCAGATGCCAATGTTTATAAACCTGGGATCAATTGTAGACAATGGAGCTAGTTTAAGCTTTTTTATTTATTTTATACGTTTTAGTTCTCCGTATTTCTAGATCTAACATTTAGGCTTGTTCTCACATCTTATGTGTGGAAAACAGTCGTGCTTTATAAATACCTGTGTACTTGCTTGATAAGGCAGCTTGGCTGCTTTTGATATTACCATTTGCCCATGCTCAGTTTTTGATATTATAGCTACACCAATATTAGAATAGTGGTTAGAACGATGTAAGATTTTATATATTCAATGGAACTTGTGTCGACTATCTGATGCCAAAGGCCCTCTTAATTGATGTAATCAATGGAAAGCCAGATAGCTACTAACGTAAGAAAAAGTTAATGTGTATTCTCAAGCAACACAAGTAGCATAAGGATAGAAATCCACACAACCAAAGTTTAAACTAGAGTTTTTGGAGGATGATGATTTGTGACATGTGATCAAACCATGTATGGTTGTTATGAAGGAGGTAGCATATAAAGCTATTTGTTGTTGAAAGCAGTCCTACCTTCTAAGTTTTGATGTTTAGATTTAGTTTGCTGATATTCACATTATTAAAGATTTTCTACAAGCATATTTACGTTTGACAAAACAAAGCTTTTGCTGTCACATCCTGCCAACTGACAAAATGTCAGAGCATGATATGCCAGTATTATAAGTATCAAACAGTCAGTAAAGATAAATGATAACAGGAAATACCTCATTGATAACAGGAAATACCTCTAGATGAATATGTAATTAATTATCAATGGATAATAAAGGCTTGTTTTCTTGTAGTACACGTGTATCCTTCAGGCAGAGTGTGTTCTTGCCTCAGGTCAGGATTTAGATCACTCTAAACTAGCCTAGTGATTCATGGAAATTCTCAGGTCAAGGATCCCTGCCTTTGGGTTGGAGTCCTGTCAAGCTGAACACTGAAGATTTATGTTCTTCAGAATGGAAAGATTTTCTGTCTGTGAGCTGGATTCTAACAATCTACTTCAAAATCTGTCTTATGTTTCTGATAAATATATCATTGAGGATATTTTAGCTGGTCAGTTCATTTTGTCATATAGTGAATCAAAAACCTGGATTATTTGTGAACTTATTGAAATTTTAAACACAACATGCCTTTAAAAATGAAATACCAGTAAAGAATGGCTCATTATGTAAATCCTGAGTGTTGGATGCCCCACCCCTCTCTATGAACCCATGGAATATCCCATCTGTACAGTGTCAAAGAAACCTCAAACAGGGAAAAAGTGGAATAGATGATACTCCATAATTGATTACCCTTCTCAGGAAGAAAGTCATCTTCTGTGGGTTGTATTCTAGATTTTGGACACAAGTTGAAAAGCTATGTTTGTGTTTTACATCCTCAGGAATGCACAAGAACAAAATGATTTAAAAACCTGCAGCCTCTGTCTCAGTATGTTAATGTGCTGATGTACTCATGTAAACTAACATGTTGTGAAGGCCACAGCTTGTGAACAGTGTGCTGATACTATGGCTTTAAATGGTGTATTTTGTCCCTTTTTTATGAAGAGAGTTTGAGACACAGGTATCAAGCGGTCTGTTCAAAATCAATAAAGTCAGCAGCTTGTGAGGCTTTTTAAAAAAAGAAGTTAGAACAATAGAAGCAGCCTGAATGAGTGGTGTCAAGCTCCCACAGAACCAGGATTTTTAGCTTTAGCTTTCTGCAGTTGTTGGGGTTTTCAAGCTCAATGTGGAAGCTCTTATTCCTCTCTGTTACACCTAAAAGCTGGGGTTCACTTCCTACTGCTAGAATTGCATGTGAAACAATCTGAATGTTGAATTTGACTATTTTACTGAATTTGCCCTTGCCACAGATATGTCCATGAGATATTACTATATTGGAATAACAAATTAGATGCTTATATATTATTTTGTTAAGCATTTTTATCAACTTATAGTTAAGCCAATTCTTTTCTTTATTTTTATTTTGTCTGTATTTTAGCAGTAGTATAAAAATAAATTCTGTTTTGCTTAAGGTCAAATAGTTTGACCAATTAAATTGCATCTGGAATGCAATGCCTTACACTTACCTTTAAAATAAGAAAATGTTAGGGTCTAGATTATGTTCCTAATACAATTTGAGGGGCTTGGTCTGATCCTTAACAACAGCTATTTGACACCTCTGCACTGTAGGTAAAAATAAACCACTTTTGAAATGATTGTTGCGAACAAACTTAGTCAGTGAAAAACACCATTGAAAAAGAAGGAAAAGCACGCAGGCCTGTTAAATAATATGCAGGGCCAAGAATGTCAAAATGACCTGCTTCATTACCAACGTGAGCATTACTGGTATTAATCATCAATATCAACTGTGAAACCCAAGAGTATTTCTTGTATCTTTTTAGATGTTATCTCTTTACTGACTTCACAATTTAATCTGTATATGAATATTTCATTTTATTACTATTCTTCACGTTTAGTTGCTAATAAACTCAAGAAGGCCTAATTAATTTGGCTCCTTGTAACATATAAATAAAGCTAGACTTGGAAAAGTTATCCAAAAGGGAAGGCATCCTCTTAAAATCTACCTTGAAGTGACCAACTGAGGATGAATTGCAGACTCTCACAGGTATACCAGTAACACTGTGCATTATTATGTTTGATAACACTTAATAATATTTGATGTTGTTCATTAATTCAGTGTGCCGGTATTGACTGGTCTGAATATGTCAAATATGAAATATCTAAACTAAATAGTTTGAAGGCATTGATTCAAGACTAATTAACTGTGTCTAACCCAATTAAACTAATCTAACTCATCGAAGCATCCTTACCAAACTTCAAATTCATTATTTGCAGTTATTTTTCCTGGAGTGGAGGAGTCCAGAAATAGAAGGCTTAGGTTTAGAGTGAGAGGAAAGACTTAAAAGGGACCTAAGAGGCAAATGTTTCATGCAAAAGGTGGTGCGTGTATGGAATGAGCTGCCAGAGGAAGTGGTGGAGACTAGTACAATTACAAGCATTGATGGGTATATGAATAGAAAGGGTTTGGAGGGATATGAGCCAAGTGCTGGCAAATGGGACTAGATTAATTTAGGATATCTGGTTTGCATGATTGAGTGAGATCAAAGGGCCCGTTTCTGTGCTTGTATCTCTGTAACTCTGACTCTATAAAAGCCAATATCGATTATTGTAGTAAATAGCATCAAATATGTATTTAGATTCAATTAAATCAGATCTTCTCAATGCTCGGACCCATAATATAAATTTTAGATATATTTGACAAGTTTTGTGAATACAAGATTACTGATATGAAACTGTTGTGTGATCCGAGGATATTTCAGACTGCACAGTTATCAGTAAGCATTCTGGAGTTTGGATCTTGCAACTGAGGGATGGTCCTTGATGATTCAACTGATGATGGTTCGTCTAAAAACTCTGTCCAGAAAACTATGACAGCAATGTTCAAGGACTAAGATGAATGATGTGAAATAATTTAATTGTCTTTGTTGTAAGTGCAGATAGTGGAGAGTTTAGTCTTGAATGCTGTTAAGTTCAATCTAGCGAAATGCTCTTCGGTGCCAAATATTACCAATATTTGCTGCAAATATTACCACTAATGCTGCAATGGAGTTAAGATTAGGGTTAGGATATGATTAAGGGGTGGGAAGGTTGTTCTTTTTCACCTCTGCAATTCATCTCATTGGTCCAGTTTCGACCAAGTCTATCATGAAATTTAAGTTGGAGTGGTACAGGGATAACACCAACCGAACATCAATCAGCAGGCTGCTCAGTTATGTTTCCAATTCTGTTGTTGCCATTGTTTATGACAGTTCTGTCGGTATGTTTATAAAATGGTACATTAGAATAAGAAAAAAAATTTGAATTCAAGAGAATTTATGTGAACTTTGGAAGCATCAGGAACGGTTTAAAAAATGGTAACCTTAATTTTAGAATTTACAGCCATAATTTGAACATTGATCACAAGAATGGAATTTGAGATACTTGTTGATGGCCAAAGAATTGTTGATTGATCCTGTTCCTGTACTGTCTTCCATATCAAAATGTGGATAACTATTGGTCGTGTAATGTGAAAGAAAAACCGAAACTATAAAGGCTCAGAAGATGAAACAGCATTTAACAGGGAGGAACAAAATAATCATTCCAAGTCAAGAGATTGTCAGTTAATTTACTGTCATGAGAAGTAAAATAATGATGATAGCAGGAAAAAATAGGAATCAAATAGATGTTTTATTATAATTGAATTAATGAGGTATCGATATAGCTATTCTAATTGTTGTAGAAATGAATATAAATATGTGATGGTTTGATGTGACTGTAGAATCTGATCTGAAACTGTTTGGTGAACTTAAGAATTAGATTGTCAGCAGACATCTCCACTTCTGGTGGAAATCAAATGAAAATCAAAAGGTCGTGACAAGGAGGCTAAGTATCTTGAAGATGTTGTTAAGTAGATGAGCACATGAAGACCTTTCAGATTCAGCTCTCCTAATGGTATACATATTAGAATTACACAAGGGATATTAAGATTCATTGAACTCACTCCAGTGTCTCTCATGGTAATGGTACTTTGATCATATCAAAGATAGTTTTATCCTAATTAAGGGAAAAGCTATCCCACTAAGATCTGCAAAGTACAATTTACCTGAGTGAATGGATGAGGTAGTTTAAATGCTAAAGCTTTTCATAATAAATATGCATTCATTTTGTGAACTTGGATTTTGTATTGGAATGAAGATTATACTTTCTTTCCTTTGAAATATTAATTTTTTGATTGACTTGCCATCAAATGTGAATCATATGTATATTTCTAAATAAATCATACATAATTCTACATAACAGCTAGCCTCATAATCTCCTGCATCAAGAACCTATGTATGTTCACTCTTCAGTAGAGCAATACATTTGTGAGAACAGCTGACAGGGCCATTATAATATCCAAGTTGTAGTAAACCTGTTAAAACTTATTAGAAAGTCTATCACATCTATGGTAAGACTCTTAACATCTTCCTATGCTACAGGGAGAGGCAGATCAGCTGTTCAGACCCATTCAACATTGGTTAGTTATGTCATCCTCATATAGAAGTGAGAGGATCATCTGAGGATTATGTCTGATCAAAAAGAGTGATAAAAAGAATCAATAATTACAAAGTTAAATATCACACAACACCAGGTTATAGTGTTCATCGGCTGGTTGTCCGAAAGCTAGTGCTTCCAATGAAACCTGTTGGACTATAACCTGGTGATGTGTGATTTTTAACTTTGTACACCCCAGTCCAACACTTGCATATCCAAATAATAATTACATTTTAATTCATCTTATTCCACATTAATCAAATTCACACAATTGCTGACTGTTGCCATCGCTCTTGCTGTTAACTTATTTGAAGAATTATTGACCATTTTAAAATTATTCTGTCATCATGACATGGTCTGATTTTTTACTGATGTTAAGGTGTGGAAACAGGACATTCAGCTCAACAAGTCCACATTGACTGTCCGAAGAACACTCCAACCAGACCCATCCCTTTCACCCTACATTTCCCATGGTTAACACATCTATCTTAGACATCCCTGGATACTACGGGCAATTTCGCATGGCCAATTCACCTAACCTGCACATCTTTGGCCTGTGGGTGGAAACTGAAACATCTGGCGGAAATCCAAGCACACACAAGAAAGGCGTGCAAGCTTCACATAGGCAGTTGCCAGAGGGTGAAATCAAACCCGGGTCCCTGGTGCTGTGAGGCAGCAGCGCTGACCATTGATCCACCGTGCTGCCCTTGGATTATACATTGAGTTGATTTAAATGGAAGACAATGTTGACAGTTGGAGTAAATCAAATCAAATGCAATTTTTTTTCAATTTCAAAGTGAGATATCCTCAATCTAGAGATTCCATTGTAAAAGTTGAATATGCTTATTTGGAAGTTTGAAATCAATATAGAATTACTGATATGAAAAAAAAACTTGGCTAACTTTAAACTTGCAGTGTATTGCCGACCTTGAACTCATGAGCATACGTCTTCACTTCTAACCATGTGAGTACAAAAAGGCCATTGATGGTGTTGATGGTGGATATACTGAGGAGCTCCTGCAATGAGTCACAGGAACAGTAATGTGCCATGACATGTGTGAGTTCAGAAGGTGGTGAGTTTAGTCATCAATGCTTTTGAGTCTAATTTTGTTCAGACTTTTTCAAGCCAGGTGCTTGAAAATGCTACATTGTTTTTGAGGACAGATATGGTCATCTCACCCCTGGAATGCAACTCATTTGTCCCAGTTTGGAGTAATGCTGTCATGAGGTTTTGTGTTGAGTGTTCTAGGAAATGGTAATAATGACAGTGGGAATATATAGAATCAAGCTAGTGTTTTTATTCACTTGAGTTTGTGGAACATTTTCCAGGCAAGAATCCAGATTTTGCTCCAAGTGTTGAATATACATATTTAAAAAGTAGTCATGAATTGGAGCTGCTGGTATTGGACAGGGGTGTACAAAGTTAAAAATCACACAACACCAGGTTATTGTCCAACAGGTTTATTTGGAAGCACAAACTTTCAGAGGGCTGCTCCTTCCTCAGGTGGTTGCCAACTGACGAAGGAGCAGTTGATGAAGGAGTGTTGCTCCGAAACTTAGTGCTTCCAAATAAACCTGTTGGACTATAACTTGGTGTTGTGTGATTTTTAACCTTATTCAAAAAGTAGGTTAATAAGATATTGGCAGATCCCCCATCAATGTCAACTTCACTTTCTTTGCCACTCTTCATAACCCTTCAGACCATGACTAATGAAAATATTCTATGGATCTCTTCCTTAAATTTAATGTTCCAACATCAGCACTCTATAGTGTTGAATTCCATGGGTTCACTATCCTTCAAGAGAATTCTTTTCTTCTCACCTCTTTGATGTTTGCATAAACCTAGGATCTCTCATTCTAGATTGTCCCACAAAGGAAATATGCATTCTAAGCCTACTTTGTCAGTCTCGTTTTCATCTAATTTGTCTCAAATATATCTCCTCCCATTCTTTGAAGTTGTGAAAGTGTTGGCCTAATGAACTTTTACCAGACAAATTCCTCACCTCTAGAATCAATCTAGTGAACCTCATTCGAATTGCTTCCAATGCATATAAATCTATGCTCAAGTAAAAGGACCAAAGTTATATCTAATAGTCCAGGTATTGATGATAGCATGTTTTGCTGATGCGAGTGGGACAATATAATAAGTGAAGGATCAAATGTGGTCAGACCACTTGAACTCAAACAGACATGGGATGCAGACAATAGTCGGCATGCTCTATTGGTCATCATGTAATGGATGAGAATGAGAGATTCAAATATATGGATAAATTACTGAGTACAGAAATCATAGTGCAGTATTATCTAAGGATTCAACCACCTAAGTATTAACTGAGAATCACTTAGTGTGACAGGTACTGAAGGCAGAAAACTCCTGAACAGCAGTGAACTGAAATCTATTAGCAATTACGCAACAAGACCGCTACAATTCTAGGTTTAGTTTCAAGAAATGGAGCTGGACAGATTGGTGAAGAATTAATTAGTGAGCATAGTAGAGATGGTCATCCAAATGGAATTAGATTTCACACCATACTGATACACCAGTAGTAAACTTTATGATTGGCGAAAGGCAAATTTTCTAGAGATGAGCAGTGTTCATCTTTCAGCACAAAAGTAGTTTTCAGAATAACAGGAACATGTGCTTGGAAATCACGTACTTATCTGATAAATGCTTGCAGACAAAAAATTACAAGTGACTACATTACCACAATGGGCAACTTTATTTCTAAAAATGTTGTCAAATGAATTTGGGAAACTGTGGTTGAATTATAAGAGACAATTGTCTGACAAAGAAGTCACCACCATCTGCATTTCTCAGCATAGTGTAACTTCAAATGATATTGAGACTTAAAGGATGCTGTTTAGTACATGTTCACCTGAAACTCCATTGTTCAGTTCTTCCAATGGAATAAACATTAGAATTACATAAGGGAAATTCTGATTCATTGATTTCATTCCTGTGTCTTTCAGGGTAATGATACTGCTACTATGTTATATCAGAGATAGTTGAATTCTAATTAAGTGAAACACTGTCCCATTACGATCTGCAACATTGACTTTGCTGAATTAAAGGATAATGTAAATACTGTAAGCTTTTCATAGTGATACTGCATCATTCAGCAAACTTGAATTTACGACTGGAAGCAAGGTTATTATTTCTAGCTCTGGAATGAAGAATTTTGTGATTGACTTCCTATTAAAAGTGTAAGTTCTAAATATATGTTTTATAATTTTGAAAAGAGCCAGGCCCCTAATCTTCTGCATCAAAGTTTGAGGTCTTTCAGTGAGGGTGAAGACTGAATGACTGAACTTAAAACAAAAGCTGCGATTTAGTAATCTGTTTACAAGTTGTTAAAAAGTGGATGGAAGACTTTCAGCTGTACTACAGGGAGAGCTAGGTCAGCTCTTCAGACCCATTCAAACATTGGTTAGTTCTGTCTTCCGCACACAGTAGTGAGAGGATCACTGTTCCAGAGTAGTCCCAAAAGTGTTGAAATTACATTTTTATTCATTTTATTCCACACCAATCAAACTGGCACTTGCTGACAGTTGCTACAACTCCTAATGTTAACTTATTGGAAGATCTACTGACCATTTGTTAATTGTTCTGTTTCTATGACGTTCTGATTTTTTTAACTGTGGTGTTTGCTTTTACAATTATCAAGGCCAGTTTAAAAATATGATATCCTTCACTTTGGTATTAACAGCAACATTTTGAAGCATATTTAGTAGAGTGGAATTGTAGGTACCTGTTGGTGGTGGATAAATTGTTGATTGATTATATTCTTCATTTGACGATGTGGTCCCTGCACTGTTTTCTGTATCAAAGTTTAGATAATCATCTGTAACATAATCTGGAATGACAACAGAAAATAATGTCAAGACTTGAAAGATGAGGCAGCATCATTGGAAGTTGGAGGAAAATTATCACTTCAAGTTGATAAGCAAAAAGAAAACTGGACCTGGATTTGACATTGTCAGTTAATGTGGTGTCTAAAGATATTGTTCATTGTTGGAATGAACAGATTCAGATTTTTTTTCTAAGTGACTACACTATCACAATGGGCAACTTTATTTGCTAAGGATGTTATCCAAAAATCATTTGTCGACTGAAAATGAATTATAAGAGGCTATTGTCTGACAAGGAAGTCACCAGCATCTGCATCTCAGTGTTATGATGCATCATGGAACATTGAGTACCTCATATGTTATTTAGTACATGAGCTTATGGGTTTTCTGGCTTTTCAGGTCTTGATATTTTCTCATCAACTTGTTCCAAAGTATGAAGACACACTACCCGAGCAGTTAGACTTGATTGTCAGCCTCCTGGCTCAGAGATAGTGCCACTACAAATGCCTTCCTGGTTCAGGTATCTAAATGTATAAATATTTGAATCACACACAGGCAACTTTCAGATTATTTAGATTCACTCCAGTATCTTTCCTGATAAACCTACTGGAACTGGTTTATAGCGGAGGGTCATTCTACCCTTAATTGGGATTAACTACCTCAGTAAATTTTGTACTGCATCACTTGGTAAGGGAAGGTGTAAGCTAGATTAAATATTGAAAGCTTTTGATAATGACCTTCTGCAACATTTAGTAAATTTGGATTCTCCTTTTTTAACCATAAGAAATTTTATTTTCCTTGAATTATCAATGTTGTGATTGATTTCCTATCATTCATGGGCCTAGGACAATCACACAATACCAGGTTATAGTCCTGCAGGTTTAATAGGAAGCACTAGTTTTTGAAGTGCCGCCCCTTTATCAGGTGAAGGAGCAGTACTCCAGAAACTTGTGCTTCCAAATAAACCTGTTGGACTATCCCCCAATTCCCATTGATTCAGGTTTTACTAAGGTCAACTTGTTGTCACACTTGGTCAAAAATGATTTTGATGTCAAGGACAGTCACTGTCATCTGTTCTTCAGATAATTAGTTTTGTGTTTTGTGATGGTTTGTGGAACAGAACAACTTGATTACCAGCCCACTCTTCTCAACAGGGCCTTGACATTTTGAATGTATACAAATGACAGTGAGTTAAAAAAACAGAAATGCTGATTTAAAATCACTTCCTAACTTTACGAATGGCAAAAGGAACTGCACACTGTGCAATCATCTACAGACGCCCCAACTACTAAACTTCAGTATTCAGGGGAGATCCAATTCTTCAGGGGATATTGTGGTGTTTGCTGTTGGAAAGATCATGGTCACTTCCAAAAAGAATATCCCTGCTTCTTGAATTTAATTAGCCTGTGAAAATTAGAGTGGAATTGTAGATACCTGTTGGTGGTGGAAATGTTGACAGAGAGATTTCTGCTCTTGATGATTCTGTTACTGTATCATTTTTTATACCAAAATCAGCATAATCGTCAATTGGGTAATTGAAAAAAATAGAAAAGTGTAAATTTTCAGGACATCGGGCAGTCTGCGTGAAGAGGAAGCAGAACTAATTTTTCAAGAGAATTTCTTGCATCTTTTCAAACGTTATCTCTTTACAGACTTCACATTTTAATCTGCGTATGAATATTTCATTTTATTACTATTCTTCACATTTAGTTGCTAATAAACTCAAGAAGGCCTAATTAATTTGGCTCCTTGTAACATATAAATAAAGCTAGATTTGGAAAAGTTATCCAAAAGGGAAGGCATCCTCTTAAAATCCATCTTGAAGTGACCAACTGAGGATGAATTGCAGACTCTCACAGGTGTACCAGTAACACTGTGCATTATTATGTTTGATAACACTTAATAATATTTGATATTGTTCATTAATTCAGTGTGCTGGTTTTGACTGGTCTGAATATGTCGAAAATGAAAAATCTAAACTAAATAGTTTGAAGGCATTGATTCAAGACTAATTAATTGTGTCTAACCCAATTAAACTAATCTAACTCATTGAAGCATCCTTACCAAACTTCAAATTCATTATTTGCAGTTATTTTTCCTGGGGTGGAGGAGTCCAGAAATAGAGGGCATAGGTTTAGAGTGAGAGTAAAGACTTAAAAGGGACCTAAGAGGCAAATGTTTCATGCAAAAGGTGGTGCGTGTATGGAACAATTACAAGCATTGATGGGTATATGAATAGAAAGAGTTCGGAGGGATATGAGCCAAGTGCTGGCAAATGGGACTAGATTAATTTAGGATATCTGGTCTACATGGATGAGTTGGATCAAAGGGTCCGTTTCAGTGCTGTGCATCTCTGTGTCTCTGACTCTATAAAAGCCAATATCGATTATTGTAGTAAATAGCATCAAATATGTATTTAGATTCAATTAAATCAGATCTTCTCAATGCTCGGACCCATAATATAAATTTTAGATATATATGTCAAGTTTTGTGAATACAAGAATACTGATCTGAAACTGTTGTGTGATCCGAGGATATTGCAGACTGCACAGTTATCAGTAAGCATTCCGGAGTTTGGATCTTGCAACTGAAGGTTGGTCCTTGATGATTCAACTGATGATGTTTCGTCTAAAAACTCTGTCCTGAAAACTATGACAGCAATGTTCAAGGACTAAGATGAATGATGTGAAATAATTTCATTGTCTTTGTTGTAAGTGCAGATAGTGGAGAGTTTAGTCTTGAATGCTGTTAAGTCCAATCTAGCGAAATGCTCTTTGGAGCCAAATATTAAAATATTGTCAAATGCTGCAATAGGGTTAAGATTAGGGTTAGGATATGATTAAGGGGAGGGAAGGTTGTTCTTTTTCACCTCTGCAATTCATCTTATTGGTCCGGTTTCGACCAAGTCTATCATGAGATTTAAGTTGGAGTGGTACAGGGATAACACCAACCGAACATCAATCAGCAGGCTGCTCAGTTATGTTTCCAATTCTGTTGTTGCCATTGTTTATGACAGTTCTGTCGGTATGTTTATAAAATGGTACAATAGAATAAGAAAAAAAATTTGAATGCAAGAGAATTTATGTGAACTTTGGAAGCATCAGGAACGGTTTAAAAAATGGTAACCTTAATTTTAGAATTTACAGCCATAATTTGAACATTGATCACAAGAATGGAATTTGAGATACTTGTTGATGGCCAAAGAATTGTTGATTGATCATTTATTGATTTTGTTCCTGTACTGTCTTCCATATCAAAATGTGGATAACTATTGGTCGTGTAATGTCAAAGAAAAACCGAAACTACAAAGGCTCAGAAGATGAGACAGCATTTAACAGGGAAGAACAAAATAATCATTCCAAGTCAAGAGATTGTCAGTTAATTTACTGTCATGAAAAGTAAAATAATGATGATAGCAGGAAAAAATAGGAATCAAATAAATGTGTTATTATAATTGAATTAATGAGATATCGATATAGCTATTCTAATTGTTGTAGAAATGAATGTAAATATGTGATGGTTGGATGTGACTGTAGAATCTGATCTGAAACTGTTTGGTGAACTTAAGAATTAGATTGTCAGCAGACATCTCCACTTCTGGTGGAAATCAAATGAAAATCAAAAGATCGTGACAAGGAGGCTAAGTATCTTGAAGATGTTGTTAAGTAGATGAGCACATGAAGACCTTTCAGATTCAGCTCTCCTAATGGTATACATATTAGAATTACACAAGGGATATTAAGATTCATTGAACTCACTCCAGTGTCTCTCATGGTAATGGTACTTTGATCATATCAAAGATAGTTTTATCCTAATTAAGGGAAAAGCTATCCCACTAAGATCTGCAAAGTACAATTTACCTGAGTGAATGGATGAGGTAGTTTAAATGCTAAAGCTTTTCATAATAAATATGCATTCATTTTGTGAACTTGGATTTTCTATTGGAATGACGATTATACTTTCTTTCCTTTGAAATATTAATTTTTTGATTGACTTGCCATCAAATGTGAATCATATGTATATTTCTAAATAAATCATACATAATTCTACATAACAGCTAGCCTCATAATCTCCTGCATCAAGAACCTATGTATGTTCACTCTTCAGTAGAGCAATACGTTTGTGAGAACAGCTGACAGGGCCATTATAATATCCAAGTTGTAGTAAATCTGTTAAAACTTATTAGAAAGTCTATCACATCTATGGTAAGACTCTTAACATCTTCCTATGCTACAGGGGGAGCCAGATCAGCTGTTCAGACCCATTCAACATTGGTTAGTTATGTCATCCTCATATAGAAGTGAGAGGATCATCTGAGGATTATGTCTGATCCAAAAGAGTGATAAAAAGAATCAATAATTACAAAGTTAAATATCACACAACACCAGGTTATAGTGTTCATCGGCTGGTTGTCCGAAAGCTAGTGCTTCCAATTAAACCTGTTGGACTATAACCTGGTGATGTGTGATTTTTAACTTTGTACACCCCAGTCCAACACTTGCATATCCAAATAATAATTACATTTTAATTCATCTTATTCCACATTAATCAAATTCACACAATTGCTGACTGTTGCCATCGCTCTTGCTGTTAACTTATTTGAAGAATTATTGACCATTTTAAAATTATTCTGTCATCATGACATGGTCTGATTTTTTACTGATGTTAAGGTGTGGAAACAGAACATTCAGCTCAACAAGTCCACACTGACTGTCCGAAGAACACTCCAACCAGACCCATCCCTATCACCCTACATTTCCCATGGTTAACACATCTATCTTAGACATCCCTGGATACTACGGGCAATTTCGCATGGCCAATTCACCTAACCTGCACATCTTTGGCCTGTGGGTGGAGACTGGAACATCTGGCGGAAATCCAAGCACACACAAGAAAGGCGTGCAAACTCCACATAGGCAGTTGCCAGAGGGTGAAATCAAACCTGGGTCCCTGGTGCTGTGAGGCAGCAGCGCTGATCATTGATCCACCGTGCTGCCCTTGGATTATACATTGAGTTGATTTAAATGGAAGACAATGTTGACAGTTGGAGTAAATCAAATCAAATGCAATTTTTTTTCAATTTCAAAGTGAGATATCCTCAATCTAGAGATTCCATTGTAAAAGTTGAATATGCTTATTTGGAAGTTTGAAATCAATATAGAATTACTGATATGAAAAAAAAACTTGGCTAACTTTATAGTTGCAGTGTATTGCCGACCTTGAACTCATGAGCATACGTCTTCACTTCTAACCATGTGAGTACAAAAAGGCCATTGATGGTGTTGATGGTGGATATACTGAGGAGTTCCTGCAATGAGTTACAGGAACAGTAATGTGCCATGACATGTGTGAGTTCAGAAGGTGGTGAGTTTAGTCATCAATGCTTTTGAGTCTAATTTTGTTCAGACTCTTTCAAGCCAGGTGCTTGAAAATGCTATATTGTTTTTGAGGACAGATATTGTCATCGCACCCCTGGAATGCAATTCATTTGTCCCAGTTTGGAGTAATTCTGTCATGAGGTTTTGTGTTGAGTGTTCTAGGAAATGGTAATGATGACATTGGGAATATATAGAATCAAGCTAGTATTTTTATTCACTTGAGTTTGTGGAACATTTTCCAGGCAAGAATCCAGATTTTGCTCCAAGTGTTGAATATACATATTCAAAAAGTAGTCATGAATTGGAGGTGCTGGTATTGGACAGGGGTGTACAAAGTTAAAAATCACACAACGCCAGGTTATTGTCCAACAGGTTTATTTGGAAGCACAAGCTTTCAGAGGGCTGCTCCTTCCTCAGGTGGTTGCCAACTGACGAAGGAGCAGTTGATGAAGGAGTGTTGCTCCGAAACTTAGTGCTTCCAAATAAATCTGTTGGACTATAACCTGGTGTTGTGTGATTTTTAACCTGATTCAAAAAGTAGGTTAATAAGATATTGGCAGATCCCCCATCAATGTCAACTTCACTTTCTTTGCCACTCTTCATAACCCTTCAGACCATGACTAATGAAAATATTCTATGGATCTCTTCCTTCAATTTAATGTTCCAACATCAGCACTCTATAGTGTTGAATTCCATGGGTTCACTATCCTTCGAGAGAATTCTTTTCTCCTCACCTCTTTGATGTTTGCATAAACCTAGGATCTCTCATTCTAGATTGTCCCACCAAAGGAAATATGCATTCTAAGCCTACTTTGTCAGTCTCTTTGTCATCTAATTTGTCTCAAATATATCTCCTCCCATTCTTTGAAGTTGTGAAAGTGTTGGCCTAATGAACTTTTACCAGACAAATTCCTCACCTCTAGAATCAATCTCGTGAACCTCATTCGAATTGCTTCCAATGCATCTAAATCTATGCTCAAGTAAAAGGACCAAAGTTATATCTAATAGTCCAGGTATTGATGATAGCATGTTTTGCTGATGCGAGTGGGACAATATAATAAGTGAAGGATCAAATGTGGTCAGATCACTTGAACTCAAACAGGCATGGGATGCAGACAATAGTCGGCATGCTCTATTGGTCATCATGTAATGGATGAGAATGAAAGATTCAATTATATGGATAAATTACTGAGTACAGAAATCATAGTGCAGTATTATCTAAGGATTCAACTTCCTAAGTATTAACTGAGAATCACTTAGTGTGACAGGGACTGAAGGCAGAAAACTCCTGAACAGCAGTGAACTGAAATCTATTAGCAATTACGCAACAAGACCGCTACAATTCTAGGTTTAGTTTCAGGAAATGGAGCTGGACAGGTTGGTGAAGAATTAATTAGTGAGCATAATAGAGATGGTCATCCAAATGGAATTAGATTTCACACCATACTGATACACCAGTAATAAACTTTATGATTGGTGAAAGGCAAATTTTCTAGAGATGAGCAGTGTTCATCTTTCAGCACAAAAGTAGTTTTCAGAATAACAGGAACATGTGCTTGGAAATCACATACTTATCTGATAAATGCTTGCAGACATAAAATTACAAATGACTACACTACTACAATGGGCAACTTTATTTCTAAAAATGTTGTCAAGTGAATTTGGGAAACTGTGGTTGAATTATAAGAGACAATTGTCTGACAAAGAAGTTACCACCATCTGCGTTTCTCAGCATTGTGTAACTTCAAATGATATTGAGACTTAAAGGATGTTCTTTAGTACATGTTCACCTGAAACTCCATTGTTCAGCTCTGCCAATGGAATAAACATTAGAATTACATAAGGGAAATTCTGATTCATTGATTTCATTCCTGTGTCTTTCAGGGTAATGATACTGCTACTACGTTATATCAGAGATAGTTGAATCCTAATTAAGTGAAACACTGTCCCATTACGATCTGCAACATAGACTTTGCTGAGTTAAAAGATACTGTAAATACTGTATGCTTTTCATAGTGATACTGCATCATTCAGCAAACTTGAATTTACGACTGGAAGCAAGGTTATTCTTTCTAGCCCTGGAATGATGAATTTTGTGATTGACTTCCTATTAAACATGTAAGTTCTAAATATATGTTTTATAATTTTGAAAAGAGCCAGGCCCCTAATCTTCTGCATCAAAGTTTGAGGTCTTTCAGTGAGGGTGAAGACTGAATGACTGAACTTAAAACAAAAGCTGAGATTTAGAAATCTGTTTACAATTTGTTAAAAAGTGGATGGAAGACTTTCAGCTGTACTATAGGGAGAGCTAGGTCAGCTCTTCAGATCCATTCAAACATTGGTTAGTTCTGTCTTCCGCATACAGTAATGAGAGGATCACTGTTCCAGAGTAGTCCCAAAAAGTGTTGAAGATTACATTTTTATTCATTTTATTCCACACCAATCAAACTGGCACTTGCTGACAGTTGCTACAACTCCTAATGTTAACTTATTGGAAGATCTACTGACCATTTGTTAATTGTTCTGTTTCTATGACATTCTGATTTTTTTAACTGTGGTGTTTGCTTTTACAATTATCAAGGCCAGTTTAAAAATATGATATCCTTCACTTTGGTGTAGTGGTTCTGTTCGCCGAGCTGGAAGTTTTAGTTGCAAACGTTTCATCCCCTGGCTAGGAGACATCATCAGTGCTGTGGACCCTCCTGCGAAGCGCTTCTTTGATGTTTCTTCCGGTATTTATAGTGGTCTGTCCTTGCCGGAAGAAACATCAAAGAAGCGCTTCGCAGGAGGATCCACAGCACTGATGATGTCTCCTAGCCAGGGGACGAAACGTTTGCAACTAAAACTTCCAGCTCGGCGAACAGAACCACTACAACAAGCACCCGAGCTACAAATCGTCGCACAAACTTTGAACCTTCACTTTGGTATTAACAGCAACATTTTGAAGCATATTTAGTAGAGTGGAATTGTAGATACCTGTTGATAGTGGATAAATTGTTGATTGATTATATTCTTCATTTGACGATGTGGTCCCTGCACTGTTTTCTGTATCAAAGTTTAGATAATCATCTGTAACATAATATGGAATGACAACAGAAAATAATGTCAAGACTTGAAAGATGAGGCAGCATCATTGGAAGTTGGAGGAAAATTATCACTTCAAGTTGATAAGCAAAAAGAAAACTGGACCTGGATTTGATATTGTCACTTAATGTGGTGTCTAAAGATATTGTTCATTGTTGGAATGAACAGATTCAGATTTTTTTTCTAAGTGACTACACTATCACAATGGGCAACTTTATTTGCTAAGGATGTTATCCAAAAATCATTTGTCAACTGAAAATGAATTATAAGAGGCTATTGTCTGACAAGGAAGTTACCAGCATCTGCATCTCAGTGTTATGATGCATCATGGAACATTGAGTACCTCATATGTTATTTAGTACATGAGCTTATGGGTTTTCTGGCTTTTCAGGTCTTGATATTTTCTCATCAACTTGTTCCAAAGTATGAAGACACACTACCCGAGCAGGTAGACTTGATCCTCTGCCTCCTGGCTCAGAGATAGTGCCACTACAAATGCCTTCCTGGTTCAGGTATCTAAATGTATAAATATTTGAATCACACACAGGCAACTTTCAGATTATTTAGATTCACTCCAGTATCTTTCCTGATAAACCTACTGGAACTGGTTTATAGCGGAGGGTCATTCTACCCTTAATTGGGATTAACTACCTCAGTAAATTTTGTACTGCATCACTTGGAAGGGAAGGTGTAAGCTAGATTAAATATTGAAAGCTTTTGATAATGACCTTCTGCAACATTTAGTAAATTTGGATTCTCCATTGGAAACCAGAAGAAATTTTATTTTCCTTGAATTATCAATGTTGTGATTGATTTCCTATCATTCATGGGCCTAGGACAATCACACAATACCAGGTTATAGTCCTGCAGGTTTAATAGGAAGCACTAGTTTTTGAAGTGCTGCCCCTTTATCAGGTGAAGGAGCAGTACTCCAGACACTTGTGCTTCCAAATAAACCTGTTGGACTATCCCCCAATTCCCATTGATTCAGGTTTTACTAAGGTCAACTTGTTGTCACACTTGGTCAAAAATGATTTTGATGTCAAGGACAGTCACTGTCATCTGTTCTTCAGATAATTAGTTTTGTGTTTTGTGATGGTTTGTGGAACAGAACAACTTGATTACCAGCACACTCTTCTCAACAGGGCCTTGACATTTTGAATGTATACAAATGACAGTGAGTTAAAAAAACAGAAATGCTGATTTAAAATCACTTCCTAACTTTACTAATGGCAGAAGGAACTGCACACTGTGCAATCATCTACAGACGCCCCAACTACTAAACTTCAGTATTCAGGGGAGATCCAATTCTTCAGGGGATATTGTGGTGTTTGCTGTTGGAAAGATCATGGTCACTTCCAAAAAGAATATCCCTGCTTCTTGAATTTAATTAGCCTGTGAAAATTAGAGTGGAATTGTAGATACCTGTTGGTGGTGGAAATGTTGACAGAGAGATTTCTGCTCTTGATGATTCTGTTACTGTATCATTTTTTATACCAAAATCAGCATAATCGTCAATTGGGTAATTGAAAAAAATAGAAAAGTGTAAATTTTCAGGACATCGGGCAGTCTGCGTGAAGAGGAAGCAGAACTACTTTTTCAAGAGTATTTCTTGAATCTTTTCAAACGTTATCTCTTTACTGACTTCACATTTTAATCTGTGTATGAATATTTCATTTTATTACTTTTCTTCACGTTTAGTTGCTAATAAACTCAAGAAGGCCTAATTAATTTGGCTCCTTGTAACATATAAATAAATCTAGATTTGGAAAAGTTATCCAAAAGGGAAGGCATCTTCTTAAAATCCATCTTGAAGTGACCAACTGAGGATGAATTGCAGACTCTCACAGGTGTACCAGTAACACTGTGCATTATTATGTTTGATAACACTTAATAATATTTGATATTGTTCATTAATTCAGTGTGCTGGTTTTGACTGGTCTGAATATGTCGAAAATGAAAAATCTAAACTAAATAGTTTGAAGGCATTGATTCAAGACTAATTAATTGCGTCGAACCCAATTAAACTAATCTAACTCATTGAAGCATCCTTACCAAACTTCAAATTCATTATTTGCAGTTATTTTTCCTGGGGTGGAGGAGTCCAGAAATAGAGGGCATAGGTTTAGAGTGAGAGTAAAGACTTAAAAGGGACATAAGAGGCAAATGTTTCATGCAAAAGGTGGTGCGTGTATGGAATGAGCTGCCAGAGGAAGTGGTGGAGACGAGTACAATTACAAGCATTGATGGGTATATGAATAGAAAGAGTTTGGAGGGATATGAGCCAAGTGCTGGAAAATGGGACTAGATTAATTTAGGATATCTGGTCTACATGGATGAGTTGGATCAAAGGGTCCGGTTCTGTGCTGTGCATCTCTGTGACTCTGACTCTATAAAAGCGAATATCGATTATTGTAGTGAATAGCATCAAATATGTGTTTAGATACAATTAAATTAGATCTTCTCAATGCTCGGACCCATAATATAAATTTTAGATATATATGTCAAGTTTTGTGAATACAAGAATACTGATCTGAAACTGTTGTGTGATCCGAGGATATTGCAGACTGCACAGTTATCAGTAAGCATTCCGGAGTTTGGATCTTGCAACTGAGGGATGGTCCTTGATGATTCAACTGATGATGTTTCATCTAAAAACTCTGTCCTGAAAACTATGACAGCAATGTTCAAGGACTAAGATGAATGATGTGAAATAATTTCATTGTCTTTGTTGTAAGTGCAGATAGTGGAGAGTTTAGTCTTGAATGCTGTTAAGTCCAATTTAGCGAAATGCTCTTTGGAGCCAAATATTAAAATATTGTCAAATGCTGCAATAGGGTTAAGATTAGGGTTAGGATATGATTAAGGGGAGGGAAAGTTGTTCTTTTTCACCTCTGCAATTCATCTTATTGGTCCAGTCTCGACCAAGTCTATCATGAAATTTAAGTTGGAGTGGTACAGGGATAACACCAACCGAACATCAATCAGCAGGCTACTCAGTTATGTTTCCAATTCTGTTGTTGCCATTGTTTATGACAGTTCTGTCGGTATGTTTATAAAATGGTACATTAGAATAAGAAAAAAAATTTGAATTCAAGAGAATTTATGTGAACTTTGGAAGCATCAGGAACGGTTTAAAAAATGGGATCCTTAATTTTAGAATTTACAGCCATAATTTGAACATTGATCACAAGAATGGAATTTGAGGTACTTGTTGATGGCCGAAGAATTGTTGATTGATCATTTATTGATTTTGTTCCTGTAGTGTCTTCCATATCAAAATGTGGATAACTATTGGTCCGGTAATGTGAAAGAAAAACCGAAACTATAAAGGCTCAGAAGATGAGACAGCATTTAACAGGGAAGAACAAAATAATCATTCCAAGTCAAGAGATTGTCAGTTAATTTACTGTCATGAAAAGTAAAATAATGATGATAGCAGGAAAAAATAGGAATCAAATAGATGTGTTATTATAATTGAATTAATGAGATATCGATATAGCTATTCTAATTGTTGTAGAAATGAATATAAATATGTGATGGTTTGATGTGACTGTAGAATCTGATCTGAAACTGTTTGATGAACTTAAGAATTAGATTGTCAGCAGACATCTCCACTTCTGGTGGAAATCAAATGAAAATCAAAAGGTCGTGACAAGGAGGCTAAGTATCTTGAAGATGTTGTTAAGTAGATGAGCACATGAAGACCTTTCAGATTCAGCTCTCCTAATGGTATACATATTAGAATTACACAAGGGATATTAAGATTCATTGAACTCACTCCAGTGTCTCTCATGGTAATGGTACTTTGATCATATCAAAGATAGCTTTTCCCTTAATTAGGATAAAACTATCCCACTAAGATCTGCAAAGTACAATTTACCTGAGTGAATGGATGAGGTAGTTTAAATGCTAAAGCTTTTCATAATAAATATGCATTCATTTTGTGAACTTGGATTTTCTATTTGAATGACGATTATACTTTCTTTCCTTTGAAATATTAATTTTGTGATTGACTTGCCATCAAATGTGAATCATATGTATATTTCTAAATAAATCATACATAATTCTACATAACAGCTAGTCTCATAATCTCCTGCATCAAGAACCTATGTATGTTCACTCTTCAGTAGAGCAATACGTTTGTGAGAACAGCTGACAGGGCCATTATAATATCCAAGTTGTAGTAAACCTGTTAAAACTTATTAGAAAGTCTATCACATCTATGGTAAGACTCTTAACATCTTCCTATGCTACAGGGAGAGCCAGATCAGCTGTTCAGACCCATTCAACATTGGTTAGTTATGCCATCCACCTATAGAAGTGAGAGGATCATCTGAGGATTATGTCTGATCCAAAAGAGTGATAAAAAGAATCAGTAATTACAAAGTTAAAAATCACACATCACCAGGTTATAGTGTTCGTCGGGTGGTTGTCCGAAAGCTAGTGCTTCCAATTAAACCTGTTGGACTATAACCTGGTGATGTGTGATTTTTAACTTTGTACACCCCAGTCCAACACTTGCATATCCAAATAATAATTACATTTTAATTCATCTTATTCCACATCAATCAAATTCACACAATTGCTGACTGTTGCCATCGCTCTTGCTGTTAACTTATTTGAAGAATTATTGACCATTTTAAAATTATTCTGTCGTCATGACATGGTCTGATTTTTTACTGATGTTAAGGTGTGGAAACAGGACATTCAGCTCAACAAGTCCACACTGACTGTCCGAAGAACACTCCAACCAGACCCATCCCTATCACCCTACATTTCCCATGGTTAACACATCTATCTTAGACATCCCTGGATACTACGGGCAATTTTGCATGGCCAATTCACCTAACCTGCACATCTTTGGCCTGTGGGTGGAAACTGGAACATCTGGCGGAAATCCAAGCACACTCAAGAAAGGCGTGCAAGCTCCACACAGGCAGTTGCCAGAGGGTGAAATCAAACCCGGGTCCCTGGTGCTGTGAGGCAGCAGCGCTGACCATTGATCCACCGTGCTGCCCTTGGATTATACATTGAGTTGATTTAAATGGAAGACAATGTTGACAGTTGGAGTAAATCAAATCAAATGCAATTTTTTTTCAATTTCAAAATGAGATATCCTCAATCTAGAGATTCCATTGTAAAAGTTGAATATGCTTATTTGGAAGTTTGAAACAAACATAGAATTACTGATATGAAATAACTTGGTTAACTTTATAGTTGCAGAGTATTGCTGACCTTGAACTCATGAGCATACGTCTTCACTTCTAACCATGTGAGTACAAAAAGGCCATTGATGTTATTGATGGTGGATATACTGAGGAGCTCCTGCAATGAGTTACAGGAACTAACATGACTAATATGCGATAATGCAATAGTAATGTGCCATGACATGTGAGTTCAGATGGTGGAGAGTTTAATCATCAATGCTTTGGAGTCTAATTTTGCTCAGTCTCTTTCAAGCCAGGTGCTTGAAAATGCTGCATTGTTTGAGGATAGATATTGTAATCTCACCCCTGGCATGCAACTCATTTGTCCCAGTTTGGAGTAATGCTGTCATGAGGTTTTGTGTTGAGCGTTCTAGGAAATGGTAATAATGACAGTGGGAATATATAGAATCAAGCTGATGAAGGAGCAGTGCTCCGAAACTTTGTGCTTCCAAATTAACCTGTTGGACAATAACCTTGTGTTGTGTGATTTTTAACTTTGTACACCCCTGTCCAATACCAGCACCTCCAATTCATGACTCCTTTTTGAATACGTATATTCAACACTTGGAGCAAAATCTGGATTCTTGCCTGGAAAATGTTCCACAAACTCAAATGAATAAAAACACTAGCTTGATTCTATATATTCCCACTGTCATTGTTACCATTTCCTAGAACACTCAACACAAAACCTCATGACAGCATTACTCCAAACTGGGACAAATGAGTTGCATTCCAGGGGTGATTTTTAACTTGATTCAAAAAGTAGTTTAATAAGATATTGGCAGATCCCCTATCAATGTCAACTTCACTTTCTTTGCCACTCTTCATAACCCTTCAGACCATGACTAATGAAAATATTCTATGGATCTCTTCCTTAAATTTAATGTTCCAACATCAGCACTCTGTAGTGTTGAATTCCACGGGTTCACTATCCTTCAAGAGAATTCTTTTCTCCTCACGTTTTTGAGGTTTGCATAAACCTAGGATCTCTCATTCTAGATTGTCCCACCAAAGGAAATATGCACTCTAAACCTACTGTCAGTCTTTGTCAAATTATTTGTGTCAAATAGATCTCCTCTCATTCTTTGAAGTTGTGAAAGTGTTGGCCTAATGAACTTTTACCGGACAAACTCCTCACCTCTAGAATCAATCTAGTGAACCTCATTCGAATTGCGTCCAATGCATCTAAATCTATGCTCAAGTAAAAGGACCAAAGTTATATCTAATAGTCCAGGTATTGATGATAGCATGTTTTGCTGATGCGAGTGGGACAATATAATAAGTGACGGATCAAATGTGGTCAGATCACTTGAACTCAAACAGACATGGGATGCAGACAATAGTCGGCATGCTCTATTGGTCATCATGTAATGGATGAGACTGAGAGATTCAAATATATGGATAAATTACTGAGTACAGAAATCATAGTGCAGTATTATCTAAGGATTCAACCACCTAAGTATTAACTGAGAATCACTTAGTGTGACAGTGACTGAAGGCAGAAAACTCCTGAACAGCAGTGAACTGAAATCTATTAGCAATTACGCAACAAGACCGCTACAATTCTAGGTTTAGTTTCAAGAAATGGAGCTGGACAGATTGGTGAAGAATTAATTAGTGAGCATAGTAGAGATGGTCATCCAAATGGAATTAGATTTCACACCGTACTGATACACCAGTAGTAAACTTTATGATTGGTGAAAGGCAAATTTTCTAGAGATGAGCAGTGTTCATCTTTCAGCACAAAAGTAGTTTTCAGAATAACAGGAACATGTGCTTGGAAATCACGTACTTATCTGATAAATGCTTGCAGATAAAAAAATTACAAGTGACTACATTACCACAATGGGCAACTTTATTTCTAAAAATGTTGTCAAATGAATTTGGGAAACTGTGGTTGAATTATAAGAGACAATTGTCTGACAAAGAAGTCACCACCATCTGCATTTCTCAGCATAGTGTAACTTCAAATGATATTGAGACTTAAAGGATGCTGTTTAGTACATGTTCACCTGAAACTCCATTGTTCAGTTCTTCCAATGGAATAAACATTAGAATTACATAAGGGAAATTCTGATTCATTGATTTCATTCCTGTGTCTTTCAGGGTAATGATACTGCTACTATGTTATATCAGAGATAGTTGAATTCTAATTAAGTGAAACACTGTCCCATTACGATCTGCAACATTGACTTTGCTGAGTTAATGGATAATGTAAATACTGTAAGCTTTTCATAGTGATACTGTATCATTCAGAAAACTTGAATTTACGACTGGAAGCAAGGTTATACTTTCTAGTCCTGGAATGATGAATTTTGTGATTGACTTCCTATTAAACATGTAAGTTCTAAATATATGTTTTATAATTTTGAAAAGAGCCAGCCCCCTAATCTTCTGCATCAAAGTTTGAGGTCTTTCAGTGAGGGTGAATGACTGAATGACTGAACAGAAAACAAAAGCTGAGATTTAGGAATCTATTTACAACTTGTTTAAAAAAAGTGGATGGAAGACTTTCAGCTGTACTACAGGGAGAGCTAGGTCAGCTCTTCAGACCCATTCAAACATTGGTTAGTTCTGTCTTCCGCATACAGTAATGATGGGATCAATGTTCCAGATTAGTCCCAAAAAGTGTTGAAGATTACATTTTTATTCATTTTATTCCACACCAATCAAACTGGCACTTGCTGACAGTTGCCACAACTCCTAATGTTAACTTATTGGAAGATCTACTGACCATTTGTTAATTGTTCTGTTTCTATGACGTTCTGATTTTTTTTAACGGTGGTGTTTGCTTTTACAATTATCAAGGCCAGATTAAAAATATGATATCCTTCACTTTGGTATTAACAGCAACTTTTTGAAGCATATTTAGTAGAGTGGAATTGTAGATACCTGTTGGTGGTGGATAAATTGTTGATTGATTATATTCTTCATTTGATGATATGGTCCCTGCACTGTTTTCTGTATCAAAGTTTAGATAATCATCTGTAACATAATCTGGAATGACAACAGAAAACAATGTCAAAACTTGAAAGATGAGGCAGCATCATTGGAAGTTGGAGGAAAATTCTCACTTCAAGTTGATAAGCAAAAAGAAAACTGGACCTGGATTTGACATTGTCAGTTAATGTGGGGTCTAAAGATATTGTTCATTGTTGGAATGAACAGATTCAGATTTTTTTTTCTAAGTGACTACACTATCACAATGGGCAACTTTATTTGCTAAGGATGTTATCCAAAAATCATTTGTCGACTGAAAATGAATTATAAGAGGCTATTGTCTGACAAGGAAATCACCACCATCTGCATCTCAGTGTTATGATGCATCATGGAACATGGAGTACCTCATATGTTATTTAGCACATGAGCTTATGGGTTTTCTGGCTTTTCAGGCCTTGGTATTTTCTCATCAACTTTTTCCTAAGTATGAAGACACACTACACGAGCAGTTAGACTTGATCCTCAGCCTCCTGGCTCAGAGATAGTGCCAAAACAAATGCCTTCCTGGTTCAGGTATCTAAATGTATAAATATTTGAATCACACACAGGCGACTTTCAGGTTATTTAGATTCACTCCAGTATCTTTCCTGATAAACCTACTGGAACTGGTTTATAACAGAGTCATTCTACCCTTAAGTGGGATTAACTACCTCAGTAAATTTTGTACTGCATTATTTGGTAAGGGAAGGTATAAGCTAGATTAAATATTGAAAGCTTTTGATAATGACCTTCTGCAACATTTAGTGAATTTGCGTTCTCCATAGGAAATCAATCACAACATTGATAATGCAAGGGAAATAAAGTTTCTTCTGGTTTCAAATCATTCATGGGCCTAGGACAATCACACAACACCAGGTTATAGTCCAACAAGTTTAATTGGAAGCACTAGTTTTTGAAGTGCTGCCCCTTTATCAGGTGAAGGAGCAGTACTCCCAAAACTAGTGCTTCCAAATAAACCTGTTGGACTATCCCCCAATTCCCATTGATTCAGGTTTTACTAAGGTCAACTTGTTGTCACACTTGGTCAAAAATGATTTTGATGTCAAGGACAGTCACGGTCATCTGTTCTTCAGATAATTAGTTTTGTGTTTAAAGGTGAGCCTTATATAATATGCTGGTCCTTACATTTCAAATCTTCTCCATCAAAGCTCAAGGGCTTATTTTCATCCACTCTTCAGGAAGAGAAATATGTTTGAGGATAGCTAATGGGATGCTGATAAAATCTAAGTTGAGGTTACTTCTTTAAAAGGCTATCAAGAGGTTGTCATATTTGCTACTACAATGACCAAAGCCAGTCAAAAAAAAAATGGCTGCAATATTTGTATTTACAGCCATAGTTTGATTTGTGACAGCAAGTGTGAAATTGTAGTTTCCTGTTGGTGTTGATAATGTTGATGGTGGAATTTCTGATCTTAGTGATTCTGTTCCTGGACTGTTTTTGATAATATCAAGATAATCCTCATTCTTATAATCTGAAATAAAAACAGAAATTCCAGATTTTGTTCTAGGTCTAAAATATTTGACTGTTAGGTTGGAAATTAGAAATGCACATTGAAATTGTTTCAGGATCTTTTGATTTCAAAACAAGTTAGAGGATTCACAGATTGCTGGGCATGTTCTATTGACCACATATATTGGAAGACAGGTGAAACTACATATGGCAAATTTCTGAGTGCAAAAGTCGAAGATAAATATAGTTGGGCGTGCAGCTAGATAAATATTAACTGGTATACTTGCAGAGTGACAGGAACAGAGGACAGGAAATTCTTGGACTCCATATGTATTAATTAGCATGTAACAAGTCTGATAATAGGAACAATTCTACATTTTGTTTCAGGAAATGAGGCAGGGCAGGTGAATGAAGGAGCAGTGGGTGACCACTTTGATGATAATCAAAACACAATTAGATTTAACATAATTATAGAAAGGGACAATGATAAAGCGGGATTAAAATTTGAAGTGTAAGGACCAGCATATTATACAAGGCTCACCTTTAAACACAAAACTAATTTTCTGAAGAACAGATGACTGACTGTCCTTGACATCAAAACCATTTTTGACCAAGTGTGACAACAAGTTGACCTTAGTAAAACCTGAATCAATGGGAATTGGGGATAGTCCAACAGGTTTATTTGGAAGCACTAGTTTCGGGAGTACTGCTCCTTCACCTGATAAAGGGGCAGCACTCCAAAAACTAGTGCTTCCCATTAAACCTGGTGTTGTGTGATTTTTAAGTTTGTACACCCCAGTCCAACACTGGCACCTTCAAATCTGAAGGGGAAACATTCTGCTGTTTGCAACTATACTGGGTGCAAAGGTTATGGTTCTTCAAGGTCGGTCATTTCACTACCAGGATATCACTGCAGGAATGACGCTCCACTTTCAGGGGATTGTCCTAGGCCCAAGCATTTTCAACTGTTTTCTCAATGAATTTTCCTCCATCACTCAGACAAAAGTGAGCTGCTTTCTGGTGACTGCACAATGTTCAGCTCCATTCCTAACTCCTCAGATATTATGCAGTCCATATCAAAAAGCAGCAAAATCTGACCAATAGGCAGGTCTGGACTGACAAGTGACCAGTAACTTCCACACTACACAAATGTCAGGCAATTGCCATCTTTAACAAGAGAGCATCTAACTTTAACCCCTTGACATTCAGTGGTATAACAATAACTGAATTCCCACTGTTAACTTCTTGTAGTCACCAGAAACTAAAATCGACCAACCATATACTGTGACCACAAGAGCAGGTTAGAGGTTAAGAATCCTGCAGTAAGTAACTCTCCCACTCCCCAACTCCACAAAGTCTACCTACCTTTTAAAGGCACAAGTCAGAAGTTGATGGAATACTCCCCACCTAATGGAGGAATGTACCTCCAGTAGCAACCTAGAATCTTGACACTGTCCAAGACAAAGCAGCGCACCTGGTTGGCACCACAACCACAAGAATCCATTCCCTCCAGTATCAAAGATTAGTACCAATAGTGTGCGCTATCTACAAGATGCACTGCAGAAATATCTCAAGGATTCTCAGATGGCAGCTTCTAAACTGTCCTGTATAGTCTAGAAGGAAAACAACAGAAGATAGACATAGGAGCACTATCAGTTGCAAGTTCCCCTTCAAGCCAGTCACTGCCTTGGAAATATATCATTGTTCCTTCATTGCCACATGGTCAAAACCCTGGAATTTCTTCTTTAATGGGATTGTGGGTATACCTGCATCAAATAGGGTGTAGCGGTTCTAGAAGGCAGCACACAACCACCTTTTCAAGGAAAAGTAGAGAGATAGACAATAAATGCTGACTCAGCCAGCAATATCAAAAACCCCATTTAAAAAGAAGCCTCTTACATCTTAACCCTTGACCACAATGTCTTCCTCTTGTATGTTGTACTGGCCAGCCATATGGCCACAGCCCTTGCAAATTCACCAGAAGGCAGCTCCTCAACCTTTGAGGAAGTTTTTTTAGAGGCTTCAGTGAAAGCTTTGGGAGGGCTGCCAACTCAGATACAAACATTCTGGTGAAAGAAGTCAGACATATGAAGTTTGTGTGTGCAATCTCTGGCTGCTGTGAGTACCTAGTTAGGTGCTAAGTGAGCAAGCATTAAGACAGATAGGCTGATATCCCCGAGATGCAACCTGGTCCAATTCATCAGCCAGGCTCTTGTTCTTGGGAGAAAATGTCCTTGTAGCTGCCTTTCAAGGCATTTTGCCAGTGTAACTGCATCGTACATTGTTACTTTATAAACATTCTTCAAGTAGATCAGAGAACGGCCATGAGGGCTTGGCAATTCTCAATGCCAATGTCTGCACAAGGGCATGAGCGGCTGGTGCCTGTGGATTGAGCCTTAAAATGCTGCTGTGATGGCCAACATGGAAGCCCTTCATAGCCCCCTGTGAGTGAAATCACCATGTTGAATTCTTGGCAACTAGTTTCCTCACAGTCACTAAGCAAAACATATACAGATAATAATGTCATTAGCAAGCAATAATTCCCCTTACTAAGAAACCTGCCACTCTCTAGTGAGATTCTTGCCTTGTGCCTGGTACTTAGTTAATAGAAGCAGTGAGCCATTCTTGAATTCAAGGTAGGCCTTGCTGGACTTCTGGCATGACTCTCCCACATTTCTTGCCAAAGCTCTCATCATCCAGGCCCTTATAAAATTCTGCACTACATATATCTTTTTACAATACAAACTGTTAAAGGTTAGGTTAGTTTAGAAATCAAGAAGTTTTGTTTTCTTGTGATTGATGAAACTGGCAATGACTTTAGTAATCCTAGATACAGCCAAAATCAGGCAAGTTAACTATTTAAGTGATTCAATCAGCCATTTATACATTTGTAATGGTTTGTGGAACAGAACAACTTGATTACCAGCACACTCTTCTCAACAGGGCCTTGACATTGAATGTATATAATTGACAGTGATTTAAAAAACAGAAATGCTGATTTAAAATCACTTCCTTACTTTAGGTATTGCAAAAAGGAAGCACACTGCAATCATCTACAGACACCCCAACTACTAACCTTCAGTATTCAGGGGATATTGTGGTGTTTACTGTTGGAAACATCATGGTCACTTCCAAAAAGAATATCCCTGCTTCTTAATTTAATTAGCCTGTGAAAATTAGGGTGGAATTGTAGATACCTGTTGGTGGTGGAAACGTTGACAGAGAGATTTCTGCTCTTGATGATTCTGTTACTGTATCATTTTTTATATCAAAAAAAGCATAATCCTCAATTGGGTAATCTGAAAAAAATAGAAAAGTGTAAATTTTCAGGACATCGGGCAGTCTGCGTGAAGAGGAAGCAGAACTAATTTTTCAGATTGATAGCCTGACAACCTGACCAATAATGATCTTTCATATGTTTCTCTCTCCAGAGAGAATGCAAGTTCTGTATTGAGTTGTTGACAGTTAAATTGAAATCAAATATGAAATGCTAGCTATGATTGATTTGAATTGGAGTTAGGCCCAACACAGAGATTGTACTTTTGCTGCAAAAGATGGATGAACAGATGCTGTGAGTACCTAGATAGGTGCTAAGTGAGCAAGCACTAAGACAGAAAGCTGGCATCCCTGAGATGCAATCCAGTCCGATGCATCAGCTAGGTTCCTGTCACTGGGCAAAAATGTCCTGGTAGCAGCCTTCCAAGGCTGTTTGCCAGTGTAACCTGCAATGTATGTCTGTAATTTTTAAACATTCTTCAATTAGATCAGAAAGCTGCTATGAAGGCTTGGCAATTCTCGCTGCTTTGAAATGTTTATTCTGAGGAATTGCCCATGGAACTGCGGACATTAATAAGCATCTCCACCTTTCATCTTACATTGGGGGAATGTGACTTACAAATCAGCTGAAAATGGTGGGTGAAAGACAGTAGGCGGAGAATGCTCAGTTGGCTGGATGGTTGGTTTACAGAACAGTGGATACCAACAGCATGGGTTCAATTCCCATCACCGGTTTGAGATTCCAACGAAGGACTCTACTTCTCAACCTCTTCCCTCGCCTGGAGTCTGGTAGCCCTCAGGTTAAATCACCACCAGTCATTTCTCTCTCTTCTGAAAAAGCAGCCCCTATGATCTGGTAAGACTATGACGACACATAATATATGGGCAGAAATGCTTGACTTGCAACAACTTTTGTCATTTTCCTTTGTGTTGGTTATGACTCCAACTGTTGAAGATTTCATGCCTAGTCTTACGAGAGCTCTTTGATGTCAAATAAGGTCAAGGGAAACACCTAACCTCTGGATTTAGTTTGTTGTCCACATTTGGGGCCAAGGTTTAAAGATGATAAAAGTTGGCGAGAAGCCCATTAAAAAAAAAGGAGGCTAATTGGTTGATTTCTGATTTTAGATTAGACTTAGTGTGGAAACAGGTCCTTTGGCCCAACAAGTCCACACCGACCCGCCGAAGCGCAACCCATCCATACCCCTACATTTACCCCTTACCTAACACTACGGGCAATTTAGCATGGCCAATTCACCTGACCCGCACATCTTTGGACTGTGGGAGGAAACCGGAGCACCCGGAGGAAACCCACGCAGACACGGGGAGAATGTGCAAACTCCACAGTCTGTCGTCTGAGTCGGGAATTGAACCCGGGTCTCAGGCGCTGTGAAGCAGCAGTTCTTGCACTTGTTTTCGATATTGAAGATAACATTGTCAACATGATTTAGAATAATGAAAAAGGCTGTACAAACAGGATAAATTATGAGAATTTTCAGATTTGGAGTCTCTTTCATTGTTGTGATGAATAAAATGTCTTTTTACTTTCAATTTGTTTGCAGTTATATTCTCTGTAAAATTAGCACAATAGAGACAAATAGAAACACTGACATTTGGCCTTTTTCATCGTTCTTGATGAAACATGCTCAGTTCTTACCTGTTGTTATCTCCAGGGATGATGTTATATTGCTTGAAGAATTTGTTGCCAATTCTTTATTTCTCTGCAGTTCTGGTGGCTCAGATGTCCCTGTTTCATTAATTTGATGCAAAAAAGTTGCGAGTTAACTCAAAGGCAATATTAACAACATAATTTCATATATTGAGATAAGAATAATAACGGCACACATTGAAACAAAGTTGGCAGCACGGAATCTATCAAAAATAGGAATAATATTAAATTTAACCATGCAATTTTTTAAAATTGACATACTCTTAAAATATCCACAAATCTGATGGATTTATAAATTATAATAGGAGAATTACAATCAGAGAATAGAACTGCTTGTTGCTTGAGTATTGTTTTAGCTTATGATTATTTGCCATATATTCCTGTTCAGCTAATTAGATAAAAAGTTGATGATTTTAATGTTTTAACTTATTGAATTCTTGTTATAAAATTATCTTTCAAGTTTAGTGTTGCTTTTATCTCAATTGGATTCTACATACATATTTACAATTGCTTTTCTTTGTAAGCGCAAAGAGAATATAGAAAGGAGAGAAACCCTACATCCCTTTAAAGTGTGCTCAACAGAATTGGATGCAACATTCTGGATGTGGCTTCAAGAGAACTTGATAAAAGTTGAGCAAAAGTTGCTGCTTTTGTACTCAATGTGTCTATTCCTGAAATCCAACATCCGATATGCTTAGTCAGCAACTCTATCAGTATGTCATATCACCTCAAAAATCTACACATGAACTTTCAGGTCCCTTTGACCGTGCAACTCAGAGTGAATGGCACAATTCAATCTTTCCTTGTCTTATTTAGTCTGCTATTTTTATTTTTCATGCACTAGAAGTAATCTGCAACTTGTCTGCTCATTCTGCCAGACAACGATAATCTGTTCAGGTTGATTGGTATATCCCCACTTTGTCAATTATACTACTTTGGTATAGTTGGGCAAATTTTGAAATTGTACTTTGTATTTGAATGTCCAAATCATTTAAAAAATGCATAAAAGTATTGGTCTTAGTCTTGACCCTTGGGGAACACCGCGAACATACTTCCTTAAATACGCTGCCCATAACTGAACACAATACACCAAAAATAAATCAATGATATATAGATGTTTAGCATTACTTCCTTGCCTTTATAATCTATGCCTTTTTTCATAAACCTATTGTTCCTATAAGACTTTTCAACTCCTGTTTTAACTTGCCTGGCCACCTTCAGAGAATCATGCACATGAGCCCTAACATCCCTCTGCCACTCTACTCCCCTCAGGGTTGCACCATTGAGGTTGTATTGCGTCTGTGTTTCTTCTATGAATATGTACTACTTCACACTACTGTGCATTGAAATTCATCTAGCAGGTGTCTGCCCATTTGGTCAACTTGTCAGTATCCCTCATCATCTTCACAATTTACTACTCTCTCTGGCTTCGTAATATTTTCAAATTTAAAGATTTTGCCCTCAACACCTTCTCCAAATAATTGATATAAATCAGAAAAATCAAGGGTTCCGACACAAATCCCTGGGGAGCACCACTTTCAACTCATCACCAAACTATACCTACGTTCAGTTTCCTGTGTTTTAGCTGTCAAGGATCCAACAATCCCAGATATTTCTAATTTGCTAACCAAAGTGCCACGTGACATCATCTCAAATGCTGTCTGAAAGTCCAAATATACAACATCCACAAAACTACCCTCATCCACTGCCTGTAATGCCTTGTCAAAGGCCTCAATCAAATCTGTCAGGCACAGCCTGCCCTTGACAAAGCCATGGTAACTATTGAGTATTAATTTATTTTTCCTCTAAGTGCATGCTTATCTCATTCATTATTATGGTCTCAATTGGAAATGTGATTTGACTCCAAGGTGCAAGTTATACTATGAACAGTCATCTCAGGCATTGATCATCCTGGAACAGCACTTTCTACCTACTGTGAGCCTGAATTGTTATTCTTCATTCCCAATCTCTAGTTCTATTTGAAGCCAGCTAACAATGTGTTCTGCCACTTGATTCCTGACTGCAAATTATCTGACTCTAATAGTTAGTCCTTTGTAGTTGAGTTCAGTTTATCAAGGTGTCTACTTTCTACTTAAAACGTTAATCCATTATGACGACTCTTTTGTTTCTCCACATTCTTCGGATTTCTCTTTCAGTGGACATTCCATTATTTACCCCCTGGAAAGAGTGAGGACGGTAGATGCTGAAGAGTCAGAGTTGGTAAGGGGTGGCTCAGGTTTCCTGATGAAGGGCTTATGCCCGAAATGTCAATTCTCCTGCTCCTTAAGATGCTGTCTGACCCACTGCGCTTTTCCAGCGCCACCCTTTTTGACTCTTGTTCTTCCACCCTTCCTTGAACAAGGATGTCCCATTTGCCATTTTCCAAACTTCTGGCATTTCCCTTTTGTCAAGGGAAGATTGGAATATTCTGGCAAAACCTTCTATCTTCACTCCCATTTCCCTTCACAAGCTGGCATGCAAGCCAAATGGGTGGTATATCCAATCTCAACATGAACAGCCTTTTTAGTACATCCTATTAATCAATTTTCACTCCATACATTATGTCTGTTATCTCCGCTTCCACCAATATTTTGTCACCATCCTCTTTATTAGTAAAAGCATATAAAAATTACTCAAAACGTATCTTACTCTAGTTCTCTGCTTCTAAACATTATTACTTCTTTTCCTCAGTCAGCCTTGCTCTATGTCTTGGTAACTACTTACTAGTTTCATGTCAGTAGAAGATTTTGGGATACTTATATGCATTCTATTATTCTATTCTCAATTGTATCTTTGTCAGGTCTGTTTTCCTCTTCACTTACTCTCTCAAATTATTATATTAGGCTGGTTCCTGCATGAAGAATTAACCTGGACTGCACTATGCACCTTCACGTTGATTCTATTTCTCACCACATCCCTGATTTTAGTCCTTCCCTCTTGTTGGAATTTTCTTAGCCTGTATCTGAAAAGATTCTTCCAACAGCCATCAGGAGATAGAGGAACAAATTTGTTGACAGATTATGGAAAAATGAGAGAACATCAGAGTGAATGTCATAGAATCAGTTGTGTTGGGTGATTTTGATTTCCCTTATATTGTCTGGCAATCTCTTAGCATCAGGGGCTTGGGTGAGGAGAATTGTTATGTGCATTCAGGAGGGTTTATTGAAGCTATATCTAAATAGTCCTACTAGGGAAGGGCCATACTAGACCTGGAATTGGGGAAGGAGTCCAGCCAGTTGAATGAACTTTTAGTTGGGAGCACTTCAGGAACAATGGCCATAATGCCATAAGTTTTAAGTTACATACAGAGAAGGATAAGAGTTGTCCTTG